>NW_012130096.1:2610326-2633014 GCF_000143395.1 Atta cephalotes
CGTGAATTGAAATCTGACTATAATTTTTTAATGCTTACAATTAAATAAACATATGTTAAAAATTACTCATCTTTATTTCAGGTCGTCGATATACGAGCTGTTGTCGATGTCATTTCGACATTGGAAAAGACGACAGTCACTAAAGAAGTGTTGGAGGTAATGACTAAATAGATTATTGACAATTTTATGATGTATATATATATATATATATATAATTTATTAATGAGCGATAACTTGTGTTCTTTCATTCTATATATTATGTTCTTTTGCTTTGTAGTATTATCAATAAATGTAAAAATTAAGTGCAAATCTAAATATATATTATAATTGAATAATATATATTATAATTGAATTACAATAAAAACTAAAAAAGTTTATTTTGATCTTATTTTCTTTTATTTTAATTGATTAATGTAATTAATTATTGTATCTGTAATTATGTATGTTGTATAATTTATTTTATACAAAAGTAAGCTTTGCATTATTTATGCAACTACTGTAAGTTTGATGAGAGTTAAATGCTTAACAAAAGTACTATTTATATACAATATTTTTGCTAAATATAGTTTGTTGATATTATTTACATTAATAGGTTATAATTTCTTATAATGAAATAAGTGAAAACATTCAACCAATGAGATACATCAATTTGATGTATATCAATTTAATGTTAATGTATGTACATGTATACTTACTGCTATTAGTAACTATTATTTTATACTTTACTGTTACTTTAACCATCAAATTGATTTATATTCGACAGAAAATTTCTAATAATTGGTGGGATACCAAAAAGGGGGACCAAAAAGAAGCAGGAACAAGGAATAAAGATAATGTTTTAACGTAATCATTTTTGATAGATTACGAGACTTGGAAAACACATCAATGAACTTCGTCGAAAAACGAGTAATGAAGCCTTGGCCAAGCGTGCGAAAGATCTGGTACGCCGCTGGCGAGACATGGTTTTACCGACGGTACACTCTACGCCGAGTCAGCCTACCCTGGCTCTCAACGGCGCGAAAGAGATGGCCCTGAGGAATTTGAAGCCACAGAGTCCTGCATTGCGAGAGCTTAAGCCTCACAGTCCTTTATCTCTGAAAGATGCCACTCCTCTCAGAGTAAGTTATAAAATTCTCCGAATTTTTATAAGAAATTGATTATTAGGGAAACGATAGAAACAAAATCTTTCTTATAAAATATTTAATCTTGCTGGTCTGTTAAAATTTACTTACTTATATACAATCATATAATTTCAATCAATATAATTAAAAAGCTTTAAAAAATAAAATATAATTACATAAAATATCAAAAATATAAAAATAAATACGAATTTGTAAAGCAAGCAAATATAATTTTATCTACATATTTATGTAATGTTTGTACTGAATTATCACATCATATTCTTATTTACTTGATATATTTTAATTTCGAGAATCCACAACAAGTATTCTTTGTTAAAAAATAAAAAAATTTCACAGAAAAATTTACATTACAGACGAAATCATCAAATAGCAAAGAAAAAGTTTGTAAATAAAATATTTGCAAGAAAGTAATTTACCTAAATACGAAAAGTGTCACTTGACGGTCAAAGTTAGATGTTGAACTAATACTAATGTATGTATTCTTATTTAAATGAATTTGTTTCAGCAATATGATTGCACGCCGTTACTGTCGAATTTTCAACGCAATCCATCTGAAACATTAATAAAATACCCCTAAATTTAATCTTAAAAAACTGTAATAAACTTATTGTGAAAAATATTACTTCGACCAGAAGTCGAAATCGAATCTCTTACATTCCAAAATGTAAAATAATTTACATTTTGAATCAAATAGATTCGAACGAACCATTTATAATATATTTATATATATATATATATATTATTTTATTATTTATATATATATATATATATATCACGGGTTTATATATTGAAATGAAACACCATCGACTATATTAAACATCGAGAGTATATGATTACAGGTTCTTAGTCCGGCACTATCAGTGCATAGCGACCATTCACGATCTCCTAACGCATCGAACAACAAGCAGTCAATTACCCTGACCAGCAATCACAGGATAAGTTCCTGCTCGAGGAATGCGTCCCCAGTACTCGGTACCTCGAATCAGAATCACGTAACGGAAGCGGTGCCGCGTACACACAGTTCTAATAAACGACTACGGAAAGAGGAGAGCAGCAAGGACCAATGTCAATACTATCAATCGCCGCATGGAACTGAGTCGACGATAGAAGAAGTCAAGAAGCAACGGCTCAACGGCGAGAACATAAGTGGTAATTTAAATTCGCAAGTGCCTAGCCCTACACTGAAGGAACGAATCTCCGATTGTTTCGCGGAGACTTCTCTCGAGACTACGAACGACGAATCGGGCCCGAAGAAGCGCGGCCGTAAAAAGGGCAGTAAATCCGCGAAGCGACAATCGTTTCTGGAAGATAGCGTGAAAGAGAAGCTGGCCAGTATCTCGAGGAATCCGAAACTGAAGACCACGCAAGAGTTACTAGCCGATTTACAGGCGCGCGGAAGTAATTGTAGCCCCATCGGCAGCGCCAATGCCCTACCTAGTCAAAGCGTCGCGGAACCGCCGAGCACGGAAGATGTTCTGCGAGGTAGCAACAATGAGCAGGTGTTCAAGCATCTGCGCTGCTCAAGCCAGAAGAACTCCCAGAGTCTTCACAGAAGTGGTCTGCCTTCCTCGGAGACATCCACTGGCAAAACGCAAAAAGCGGCTCGATTGAGAGCCGCAGAGAATTGTCGCGAGTCGCCCTCACCTGAGTCGTGTCATGACAGGCTGCGTGAAGACGATAGGATATCAGAAACTATCGAGACGTCGACGTGTCGATCACCGTTGCAACGGGACCTCACAGTCGAGGAAATATTGGCTAAGTTACCGCCCTTAGATCCCAGCTCGATAGACTGGGGCGAAGACGAAGAACGGGACGACGCCGAATGTTTTCCGCCACCGCGGGATGCTACCGCCGAGGATCTCGAGAGGTTACACATGCAGTGTATCGAAGGACTTAACGGGAACTTTCAGCCAAGACTGTCGATGGCGACTGCGTGTTCCGATGGTGACGAGCGCTCGAATGCCAGAGACGGAGGGAACGGTGTGTCGTCAGGATTGTCGAACGTGGATAGTGTAAAAAGTGTGCATAACAACCAAACTGACAATGTGGAATTTCGGGAGTGGCATCAGATGCTAGCGAGGCCCAGTTACCAGGGCGAGATCCTCAACATAATGCCTTATGTTATTATCGATTAGTGATTTTATCATCTTATTCTATTATTATCCTTTGTTCCTTCCTCTTCCCCCCTCCTCTCTTCTGTCCTTGAGAAAAGAATTATGAGGAGAATCTTGAGATAATTAAAAACAGCCAAGCTGATTGAGGAATCACTTGATCGAGATTGATCTTAAAACTAACGATTTCTATTGCGATTTCTGATTGTGCTCTTCATTTCTATTTACGCTGGCGCACTACACCGCAACCATTCTTCTTGTCATCATCATTCCCATTAATATAGTCGCTATCTCACTGATCATACAAGTGCAACCCTGAGCGGCAAATAGCCATTCTTCTTACCATCATCATCGTTATCGACATCAACATCGTCGTATTATAATTATTATATTATAATATTAATATTATAACTTGTATAATATTAATATTATTCCTTTTTATTATTATTAATATTATTGTTATTAGTATTATTATGTGAATTATTAGTACTCTCTGTTCTCTACTTCTATTCTTTTCCCCCTCCATTATTCTCATAATTATTGTTATTGCCATCACCACTCCATCATCATCATCTCATCATCATCATTATCATCATCATCATCATCATCATCATCATCATCATCATCATCATCATCATCATCATCAGAATCATCATCACTATCATTATTATCGTTGTGCTAACGATAAAGAGATTAAGAGACCATTAGGAAAAAATAGAATCAATGCTAAATTATTATGGCAAAAGCAGCAACGTGATTGGTTTTTGTAATCGCACTGTATACGCGGAATGAATTGTTAATTGTGAAATATAAATTACATAGATGTGGAATAACGAATATACCGCGAGATAAGCATGCTGCGATACGAGTACTGCATTATTTTTACACAATAATAAAAATAGGCGTCAATATGGCTCCTGACTTTTCATTTTTGAGTATTCAGATACAAATTGCTTCTTTTATGCGTTAATTGGTTACTTGCGAGAAATTGGTTTATATCTTTTTTTAAATCTATCACACGCCGTGTTCAACTGAAACATAGAGTTAATCCTAAATTCTGTCGAAGGAAATGAAAAGGAAGAGACGTTAAAAAGACAGATGTGAAAATTACACTTGAGAACACGTGAGAAGATACGCAGACATAAAAAGACATAAATGCATAAACAAGATTCAAGATAAGACGTTTGCCGTTCTTCAAAGTATTTCATAAGACTGTTACACAAGGATTCTGTCGTGCGACTGTAGGAAGCAATGCGATTTCTTCAAGCTATCAATAAGTTAGGTACACCGGTGCCTTAATTAAGCAAAAAGAAAAAGAAGGAAAGGGCGGAAAAAAATATATTTGTCTAAGTGCGTCATAGAGATTTTCTACTCAAAATTTCTTTTGTTTATTGCACTTTGCGTTGCGATTTACGGCGGACGTATCGTAAAGTCACACACACACACATACACACACACACACACACACACACACACACACACATACACATACACACCACATCATGCATCATCAAACGGCGGAAAAAAAAACTGCGTTAACAATTAAGTACGGACGCGACACACGATTTTCTCGTAAGTGCAATACCGGACAGGCTGAAATTTGATAATACACAAGATGTGTCTCAAAAAAGTTGCAGAGCTGACTGAATTATAATAAAACAAAATTCTGAAACAGATACATGCCTGGCTCATTCCTCAAGACTGCAGGAACTTGGACCGAAAAATTTTGGTCCAAAAGCTAAATCAAATTTTTAGTTCCAGTTTTTCGTAACCGGAATCATTTGGATTTTAGTTCTTTTCTCAGTTTTAGTTTTCGATAATTATATATAATTATATATAATATATGTATATATTATATGTAATGATCATCATTACTAAAAGAAACCGAAAATTGGATATAGCCTTGGATCATAATCTTAACCAGGGCGAAATTTTAATATGAAATGTAATTTCGATACGAGTCCCTGCTCAGAAGTAATTCCTGTCGAATACAATATTACGATAAAGCATCTAGTCCAGTAAAGAATCGAGAGAATTGTTTTGTAAAGTTTGCGTTCAATACATTTGTTAAAACCACCTGTCTGCATTTGCACGAAATGATAAGTCCTTTAATTCTCAGCTGTTTGTTATCCTCATCATCCTTTTAAAATTTTTCGTGATCGTCCGCTTGGAGAAATACATGCATATTGTTCACAAAGGATCCTGTAGCATATAGATCAGAGCCACGGTGGAAGAAACTGTATTTATATGAATTATCCATTACCCGAAAGCTACGAGAAGCTCTGAAAGTGACAAGTCACGAATTTCTTCCAAACCCTTTGTTTTATGATAATCCATTCAGTCTCAGAGCTTTTACGACCCGTCTCTTGTACATTTCTGGTGTGAAAATAAATCAAGTTGAATATACTCTTATCCGTCAAAGGCATCGTTTATTATTCATACTGTGATCTTTCCGAACAGTCGAGAAAACTGTATCACTTCGTCTCATGTGGGACGAGAAGTAGCAAAAAGCAAAAGAAAAATTTACTTGTATATTTAATTCGTCGAGAAATTAATTTTTTTAATCGGTATACAATAAAACCACACAACTGGATGTATCGATGTTATATAAAAATAATATGAGATATGCCGTTTTTCAAAAGTCACGTTTCACGTGACCGATTTATATGATCGTCCGTGTTCAGAGAATCTCGGAATTCGAGTATACAGTTTTTGTTTTTAAAACGTTAAACTTGAAAATATTATCTATCTTGATAATTTTTCTGATCAATAAAAAGGTACGAAAATTCATAGAAACGAACGCAGAACAGACTGATTACTAAATTTCTCTTTTTGATTTTTACTTCGCCAGGATAAATTTCTCTTTTTGACTTTTACTTCACCAGGATCTCGATTTGGAATATTACAAAGAACCTTTAACAAAATGTCAAATGTCGAGACGGTGAAATTTGTGTG
Organism: Atta cephalotes; assembly: GCF_000143395.1. Lineage (NCBI taxonomy): Eukaryota > Metazoa > Arthropoda > Insecta > Hymenoptera > Formicidae > Atta > Atta cephalotes. The sequence continues at coordinate 2,616,535 of NW_012130096.1, forward strand.
GCTACCTTTATTAGATTTTGAAACATTCTTGATATTTAAAAGCTAATGACTTTTATTCGAACCACGCGATTGTGTAAAATTGTTTTATTACGTAAATTATAAGCCTCATCGCAACCTCGTTTTAGTTCATCGGCGTATACCTATAAAATGTAGTTTTATTTAATTTAAGCAATTTATTGATTTTCTTCGATGACATTAATTCGTATAAACTCGTTTTAATTGAACCTTTATTTCTCTTTTTCTTAAAAAATTTAATGTTTTATTTTGAGCAAAATGGGAATTTTGTAGTCTTATATATAATTTACAGAAGTTATTTTATTATACAATATAATACAGTCTTCTCGCAAATTATCATATATATGTACCTCTATATATTCTATCTATTTCTTGTACTTTCTGTTTTTGCACTGTCCGTTTTGCTGTTTTCAGAACTATCAGAGTCCATTATTTGTTTCGCAGGTTTACTCTGTGATAGCTTCAGTAATCGTTTAGGTGCTTTTTGCGGTATTAATGCTGCAACGACGAATCTACCCTCCTCATTGATGAAGTTAAACACCGTGCATGCATTGTATACAGAAATTATTTCCGTATTGATACCAAGCTTGTGTACATATTCTCGAAGACTTTTCATATAAGCAAAATCGTACTGATCATCCAATCCAATGATCAAAACATCAGGCTTTGGCTCGAGGACAGTGAATAACGAAAGCGAAGCCTCATTTATGTGCTTGCCAGACTGAATGTTCCAGCAGATAGCGTGTCTGGGAAAGAGCACTGTTGGTCCCAACACTTTTGTACCGGTACTCAACGTGAATCCCATCTGAAAAATAAGAAATCATAATCTGGAGTTAATGTACTTTGACTCAATATAAGATATTGATGGTTCATATTGATGAATCCTTTACGTGATTTTCTGATCCTTTACTATACACGATCATTCTGGGTTATGGGCTTTCTACAATAAGCTTTATCTAAGCTTTAAGTCTTAAAGCATAGTGGTTTTTATAGTAGAAAGCTTATTAATTTTTATTATGTTTAGAAAAAAAAACAAAATTATTAAATGATTCTTTCGTACACTCTAACATCTTTCAAAAATATTTATGAATCCAATAATCGAGAATGGATTGAAATTGATTCAGATTTTCAAAAATACGTATTTGTGAACGTTGAAATAAATCCTTTTCAATCCTAATATATTTTTATTGATTCATAGGAAATGTATGAAGCACATCTTTATGATTTTTAATCTAAAAAAAATTCAGTTTCAGTCTTTAAATACATTGCGAAAACTGCTCAATTCAAAATTGTAAATAGGAAACGTAATTTTTTAATCCAATTGAATCTAAAAAAAAAAGTGAAAATAGAATGAATTATGTGATGTGCAAGCATCTTTGGTGTAGCAAACAGCATACTTGTCTGCTATATTAAAGATCCCAGTAGAAAATGTTTGTACGCCCAACAAACGAGAATGGATTAAAATGGATTGAAATTTTTTTATTTTAAAATGAATACTTTTTTTTTGGATTTAATTTTTTTGGATTCAATTGGATTCAATTAGATTCAATTGGATGCAATTGGATTGAAAACTGCATTTCCTATTCAAAATTTTGAATTGAATAGTATTCACAATGTGTTGCTTGTGCATAGAAAAAGCTAATATTATTTTTAGATTGAAAGGCATAGAGATATGCTCCATGCAATTCCTATAAATGAATAAAAATGCATTCAAGATTGAAAAGCATTCATTTTAACATTCGTGAATCAATATTTCTGAAAATCTGAATCCATTTCAATTTATTTCAATCCATTCTCGTTTGCTGGGCGCTCATATCTCCTCTCAGAAGGCAATAGCAAACCACTGAGTAATATATTTGTCCAGAAAACTTCTCTATAAAATTGCTGTTCAGAATCGGCATTTAGAAAGTATAAAAAAGAAGACCATGAATGCTACCAAAGTATGCATAGATTTGGATAGATTCAAAAGGATTAAAATTTCAATTCATTTTAATCTATTCTCTTTATTAGGAAGTTGTGTATTTAAAAGAAAGACCATTTAGCGTTCCTAGTATACGTTCCTAATATTTCAAAGAAAAGAAATATACAGGATACAAATGATCCAATTATGTATACTAAGCATTAATAAACCATTATTAGATAAATTACTGAGATTACCTGATCACAACGATTCACATAGATTCGAGAACCTATCTCCTTACTGATAAATGTTACGGTGGTTTTGCCAGATCCTTCATATGCATTTTTAACATGTGTAAGGTATAAATTCCTGCAAATATCAAATATATTTGAGATTTTAAGATTTTACGAACAAAAAAGCTTCAGTAAAATTAGAATAAAAGTGAAAAATTATTGATGTCAAATCAGTTTTAATAATCTTTAAAATTTTCACTTTAAAATTTTCTTAATAATAATCATCAAAAATTTATTTAATCAATCATGTATCAATAATTCGTACTACACTAGATTAGTACACATAAAAAGTTGATTATATAAAATATCTAAATAAAGTAGTATAATTTGATCAATTTTGAAATAATACATTTATATTCTGTCAATAATACATTCATATTTCTTAAATAACATGATAATTAAATAGTTAATTTTTTTTAAATTTATCTATATATCTATACATTTAATTTTATGTACAGCAGCTTCCTATAGTATGCACTAATTTAGCATAGTATAAGTAATCAAATTCGTAAAAAATTCTCTTAAATAACATCAAGCAATACTCAAAGAAAGTTACACAATCGTTAAAAAAAAATCTTTTATCTTTTTATAACAATCCGTCAAATACCCGGTTTCACATGTTTCGTAAGTCACGCACCTGTAACCTTGTAACATTGGCCTCAATTGACATAATCTGCCGATCATGTTCATTGTATTCCGAGGCAGGTCCACTGCGTCGCGAAGTCCAGATTAGCAGCAGCGGACAGAGATTCAGATTAGTTTGACTTTTTACAATTGCATTGGATTGCGTGACGAACCATTCAACAAAATCATTATAGGTTAGGATAGATTAGGACGTGCGCTCCGATTTCTCTGCTGTTTCCTTCTGTCTCTTTCTCTTTCTTTTTCTTTCTCGTTCCATCTCCCTTCCTCTCTCTGACGCCGTGGCGGCGCGAGAAAATTCGGTTTTATAATCAATTTCCACCGATCATGTTTCTGTTGATCTTTGGATGATTTTACCAAAACAAGTCGGGCACTTTGTTCTCGCGTGGCGACGTTTCTGTAAAAATGTCAACGTGCAAACGAGAAATGACGATCCGCAAATCCATTAAGACACGGCGATTTAAACATCGCATCATGGCGATGCGCGCTCGTTCGCGGTAGGCGCCCCTTCCCATTTTTTCGATATATTTTTAGCAATATCGCGTATAAATACTCCGTCGAGAAGAAACGTTATTTCAATGTAACATCGATGAGCAGTAATCGAATCGAAAATGAGCAAGGGCTGTTGGAAATTCGATGAAGAGGACAAAGGTGAGCGCGTGATGCTCTCTCTTTCTTTCTTTCTTCCCCCCCCGCCCCTCTTCAGCTTCCGAGAGAAAAATCCATGAAAACAATCGATATTCCATGCATTCCGCCTCACGATCTTGCGGCCTAGAAATGCCCCTCGATTTTCCACACAATTTTACGCTTCGGATATGAGATCTTTATCACAAATTACTCCCATAATGTTTTTCATATCGACTAAAGAGATAATCATACGCTCATGCTGTCGCGTGTAAACATGCGACTTTTTCCTCTGCACAATTTTGCATAATTTCTTCTTGATGTAACTAATAACTAGATATATGTGTAACATTACGTAGAGGATACCGGCGAACAATCTTTTCTCCTTAGCGAGACAAAGGATCGTTGAAAAGCATGAAAGATTAATTTGTAATTGGAATCAATGTTAATATCGTCTAAAAATAATTCGCATTCAAGGTAGACATATATAAAAATAGTACGTCGATACAAGGAGAGAAAACACATAGCACTGTAGATTGAAGTTTAACTCTGGATTAAAGGAATAAATCTTATCTGCCAAGCCTTGTATATAGATCTGGAGGAGGAGGACACGGAAGAGGATAAGCTGTATAAGAAGTACAGTTCCTGGGATCAGACACCTGACATTCTGCTGGAGGAGATATTCTCGTACCTGACCATTCGCGAACGTTACTATGCATCTCTGGTCTGCCGATCGTGGTATCGTGCTTTCAAACTGCAGAACGTATGGTCCACGTTTACCTTGGAAGATACTACCCTCACGCGAGGGAAGTTCAACTACTACAGCGGCTGGCAGTACGTCCTGGATCACATAAGAACATCCACTTGTTTGAACAAAGTTGGAAGGAACTTTCGCACTCTCGTGTTCGAGCCTATGTTGAATTTTTACAATCTTTATGAATTCATGAACATGATATCATGGTATGCCGAACGACAAGGATCAGATAACACGTCTGTGGCTGGCGTGGGTACCTACATTCGTAGATTGAAATTTACCTTTCCTTGTAACATGGCAAACAGAGACGATCCCGATCGAATTAGAGTCTTTGGCACTGGTGGAAAGCTGCTGGAAGCTCTCAAGAGACTGATGAAAAACCTGCAGAATCTTAGATGTCTGGAGTTGATAGATTTGATGCTTGACAGCACCGAAGCATTGCACTTAATGGACGATATCTGTACAAATTGCACTCAGACATTGTCGAAATTGATATTGATAAATACCACGCGTTACAATTGTCCATTATTACATGTAGGAGTATTTATTAACTTAAACGTGAGTACATCAAGTATGTAACAATTGATAGAATTAGTTGATATATAAGTTTCTGATATTTAATTAAAAATTCTTTTAGGTCTTAGTCATTAGTCCCCAAAATTTGCATGAAGATATAATAGAATTAATAGGATACACAAAACTGAGGCACCTTCATATTCTGCAAAATCGATACAGTCCAAAGGACACTACCATAAGATTGGTAATTATAATTTCTAACACATATACTAATCTTTTTGCATCAATAAATATTTATTTGGATTTTTATTTTAGCCAAAGAGATCATCTTGGATCAAGATGAAAAAGAGCAATCCTTATTTAAAAGTTCACTTTGAAATAGAGAGTCATAAAGCCTCGGATATCCTTTTGCCTATCGATTTACTGGAACATAGTGCTATACCGTGTCACAGTATAGTATTGGATAATCCAAATACACAAGTTAGTAAGAGATAATAATATGCGATTTTATATTAGAGACAGTATAGGACTTTTATTTCATATTAATAATGTCCTGCAGCTTTCGCCATCCATGGTACTCACTCACGGAGCGTTTTTCGACTCGACGATACGGGTGTACGCTTTTAAGGGAGTTACGAGATACTATCTGCACAGGAGCTTCGCTAAAAGATTGGATGAGGCGTTAGTGCAATTCTGCCGAATGTGCCCGAATCTGCATACACTGGTAGCATTTTGTATTTGAATCAAAAAGCTTGTGATAGCTTTCCTTAAAACACTGATGTTAACGCGACTTTACGATGTGCTGGCATGCGTTCGTAACTTTACACATTATGAAAGTCTTTCTTGCTATTGTGTGAGTGTAAGTTCCTCCTAACTATTCTATAAGCTTACTTATCCCAATGCTGCGCGTGCTAAATATTCAAATTGTTGAATGTTTTATAAGCTTCCTCAATCTTCTTATTTGTAATATATTCTGAAATGTAAATCTCTTCTTTCTGCGATTAGATATAGTTAATCGAATAATTATATTAAATCAGAACTCGAATAAATAATTAAGTCCTTAACTTTTGAGATTTATTTAGATACAAAAAAATTTTTTATATTCAAGATCAATGTTATAAATCATCAAATATTATAAATCATCATTATCTAGCTTTTCCTGAATGTCTCTAATATCTATATAACAATAACTAATTGTTAAAAAAGAATTATTCTATTTTTGTCTATTTTGTCTTATTGATTTACAATATAGTGACAAATACTTCTTTCAGATGATCCGAGATAAAATATCGACTGCTACGATTTTAGAGATTGTCTCTACCGCAAAATGTTTACGCTGCTTGTATGTTCGACGAAACGTAGTTCTGAAGAGATGTGACAGAGCTTGGTCGAAAATTTTGGATAGGTCACCCGAGTATTATCGATGGATTAAGGTAAATAGTCATAGCTACGAGAACACGGAGCGAGAAGTGTCCAGAATATTGGGCTATCGATGGCACATGTTGTCTGAGAAGGAATTTAAAGCGCAAATAATCAATATGCATATATAAACCGCTTATGAAGCGATATATAATATATGTATATGTTATAGCAAAAACATAAAATTGATAGTTGTATACATTTAATAGTAAATTTATATACTGAATTGACAATATCTTAACAAAATCATTAATTTTTATTTATTAAAAATGAATTATTCAGTTTTACTTATTAAAACCTTGAGAATAATTATATATAATTACTAATAAAAGTATATAATTAAGATATTTTGTTTTTGTTGTAACATGCGCGAACTCGCCTGTGTTTTTTAATTTTTAAAATCTTTTTATATAATTATATAAATTATATATAGTAATTTATTGTATTACGTCCATCGTCATAACAGTATTTATTTATATACAGGGTTGGGACGTGACGCGATACTTGTAATAATACATTTTCGATAATTTTTAAGTAACGATAATGATAACGAGTTAGTCCAAGTACCTTTTTTAACAATGCTTCCTATGACCGTGTGATTTAGTATATCTCTCCCTTAGTATATTTTATTGTCAACGTTTTATAATATTACTGTTTAATATTACTGTTCAAACTCGAATCAGAAGAATCTATATCTTTTGTAGTATACAATTTTATAAACTTGACATGGTTCCGTTTATGTATCTCTACTTTCTTTTGTATAATTTTATTCTGACTTTCTGTGCTAGATCCATTTTTAAAGTTTGTTATGTAAATTACTGTTACTTAAGATGAGTCTTATTATTTTTTAAATTGTATCCTTTTCACTAACCGTTACGTCACTGATAACATCTGATTTTAATATATGATGGATGATGTTTCCATCTACTCTTCCGATTGATTAGACAACGTAATTTTGTTTTAATCTACTGACCTCTCGTTTCGTCTAGCAATATTCAACATGATAGTGCAGTTTTCGATTTTAATTTTCGTTTTTGCTAATAAGGGTTCAAATATTAGAGCCGAAATGTACGAGCAGAATATTGTAAGATTTTTAGATGGATTTTTGGATAGATTTGAGTTAATTAAAATTTGACTTATTATAGAATTATTTAATCTGTGCACCGATTATCGCGCTTGATTCCCATATTCATTTCATTATTATTTTTTACAAAAAGTAACGGTAATGCATTACTTTTATGAGATGATGTTCTCAACCCTATTTATATAATGAAACGAGACTATAGAAATTGATTGCCATGATTGTACGCTTAATATTAGTAATAAGTCCTGTAATTAAGTATAATATTATTTTTATGTACTATTGTAATTGTGATTGTAAAAAATTATTATCGAAATAGAATGAAATGTACTTAATTAAAGTTATGTAATTATGATTTCGTAACTGTAGTTTTTTTTAATGGAAGTGACTGTGATCAACGTTTTTAAATCATCAAAGATAATGAGATCTGTTCGGTGTCTATTGGATTGTTCTATAGAGAAAGATGTATAATAATAAAACAGGTAATTTTATCGTTGACGTTTATTTTTATATAATCTACATTTTAGTTTAATTAAATACGTCATTACAACTTACATATAATTATGTACAATGCTAGTAATATTTCGTACATTTTACTCGTGTATACAATTACTGTTATATACGAAATAATTTCATGCATTTGCATAACCATTTTTAAATCAGACAATTCAATCTCTAGCAATTAAAACTGATTAATTTCATTGCCAAAATCAACATGTATTTAACATGCAATTAATATATATCCAAGAGAAAAACAATAACAGTTCAAAAGATCATCGAGTTGATAAAACACTTGATACATGTGATAAAATAATTTATATGATATATAATTATTGTTACCAGCATTACAATTGTATATACACATATTTTGACTTGTATATACACGTGAATTTGTTAAATCATTAAGTATATATATCATTAAATAAATATAGCCATTAAAGTGACAAGATGAATCACATATTAACATTGACAAAATTTATGCAAGGAGAAAGGGCGTACGTAACATGGAGAATATTTGTACAATTTCGATTTAAGAATCGATTAAAAAACCAGTAATTTATGCTATTAAATACAGTTACAATAAATTAAAGGAAAAATTCAAATATATTTGTATTACACTAAAATGAGACAACCAGCATAGAGAGTAGAAGTAAGATTACGGTGCCATAGCTGCAGATCGTTTGTCGCGATTCTTATTGCGCTGAATGGTGCGTGCCTTGAACGCGGCCGCGTTCATCAATGTCTACAAATCGATAAAAAAGGTACTTAGTCTTGTTAAAAACATGTTTAAAACAAGTGCATCTATGAATACTAACTCGCTCTAATTTACTCGTTTTGATTGTGACTGGCGGAGGTAGAACTTTGTTGCCGAGATGAAAGATCTCGCGCAAGAGTTGATTTTCAGCAAGATGGAAATTGATACCAGTGCCTAATAGCCGGCAGCAAGCATTGTACTGGGTCCTCGCACACCATCCCCCTAAATACAGAATTTCCTGACCAAATCTCACATGCATCTCCGGAACGATGTCTTCCTAAAAGTAAAACGGAATATGTAGAGCCTCATCGTATCTTGGCATGCAATCGCCAAATCTCGTTTTTAAAACACAAACAGATTTCCTTCGAGCAAATAGTCACACAATATAACTACTTACCTCGATATAACGCAGAATATCTCTAAAATTAGCGCGTTGCTGCTTGCGATCTTTCTTAGCACGATACTTGTTAGAATCCGTGGCGAGTTCCTTGAGAATTTCGATTAGATCGAGCGCCCAATTCTGCTCGTAGTCGCAGGAGAAATCACGGCCGAGTTCGAATATTACCGCTAACGCCTCGCCGGCTGATAGACGTACGTCGAGATGTGGTGATTCCAACAATTCGCGCAATCGATTGAGTGAACTGGAAGAAAAAAATTTTCATGTACTCATTGTCGTTTGACAACTGCACGTTCCCGCGTTACTGACAATTAATGACTTACGGCATGTAACTGTTCGTCCTGCCACTCGCTAGTAAATTGTAGATATCCGCGGAGGTCATAACTGTTAGAAGCAGAGTCCACGATGAGATAGCTGCCACGTGTAACGCTGCCACATCCGAAGATATGTTTGCGATCGCGCCGTTTCCCTTCAAATAAGAGCCCGAAAAGATAGACGACAGTAACTGTGCGATTTCCATAGTGTCAGTCGTATCGTTGCCTGACAAGAATTGATTCATGGCCAACGCCCAGCAACACTGAAATCATTTTATTAATATAAAAAGTCATTAATAAATCGTACAAAAGAATACAACTTTTTTTCACAACTGTTGGATCGTTTTATTTTATTTCTACTTTTTCGTATATATTTTTCTTCATAAATTAAAAAATTATAATAATGATACATTAAAAAGAAATTAATACATTTAAATATCATTTATATGTCTCAATCATTTAAAAACTAATTCAGAATTGGATTAAGAAGTGAAATTATTTGTATTTTGAGATATTGGTCGATATTTATAATTCATCCTTATTTTTAAGACTGTCTTAAATAATATATTAAAATGGCAATATGACGCCGATTGGCTTATGGCATCTTAAAACTGCATCTTAAAGCAGCATCTACAATGAGATTTTAAGTCTTAAGCTTTAAGCTGTAAGAAATTGATACAATCAAATGTGAGGTTTTATGACTTATGGTCTATTAAAGTAAGATTATGGATCTAGATTTATAGACATCATTTAAGATAGTCTTCAATAAGATTGATTTCAAATGCCGGCCAATATGACATGTAATCGTATAATTCACGTTACCTCGGCACGAGCATGGACAGAAGCTGTATTGTCGTTAGCGATGAAGGTGAGAATCGATTTTAGATCTCTGCAGACCATCTCGGCGCTCTTGAAGGCGCCCAACTGGACGCACAACAGGGTGCTCAATCTGGCAGCTGTCGACTGCTCATCGCCGCGGCCCTTCTTCAAGCCACGCTCCACAGCATCCGTGATGGTCATTTTTCTGTCCTCCACGAAATCAGGTATATACTTGATGGCGAAAATTTTCTCTATACCATTAAAACAGATAATTCGGCCCTTCGCGCTCTTCTGCGTCAAACCGTCGATCGCTTCCTTCACCTTCTCTTCGAACGCTTCCTGCTGCGCGAGCTCGTCCACCTCGTTGTCATTCGCGTCCTCCAGCACACTACGATTATCGGATTGGCCGCTGGTCTCGCTGCACGCATCATTGTTGATTGAATCATCATCGGATGTAAACTCAGCTCTTTTTCCACCTGTCAGCAAAATACAAAACATATGGTTCACTTGTCTGTCTCTGCAGAACTAATACAATTTTTTGTATGTATGTATATGTTTGTGTAGCTGTGTAGATACATTTATACATATTTTTCTATTTTACATCTATTTATGAATCTACGTTGAGACGTGAATTATAATTAACAAAAGTTAAAAATGCAAAATGATTCATATATGACAAGACACCTTGTTTAATATTGATTCTTATATATTTATTAGTATGATTCATATATATAATAAAAAATTGTCAATAAAGTGCCATATGGAGTTAGAAACTTCACATGTATTTGTTAATACGTGTGAAGTTTCTATCGTCAGTTTTAATAGCGATAGATTTTAATATTTCCGACTCACCCAGAAGAGCGAGGAAATTTCTCAGAAATTGATTGGAAGTGATTTGATAACAGCTTATCTCCGTTGATAATAAACGCTAATTACCAAAGGCTGCAGCTTGAAATCTTATGGCAAGCAGAAACTATAAAAGCCTGACAGGCAAAGTAATTTTCCGAGTTGAGGAAAATAATAAGAGCTCTTGAAAGTGAATGTCGTGTTACATAATGTGAAATCTACACAGCACTGTACCTGTCTCATTAACGGGTTTCGGCACGTGCTTCGGAGTTGATAATTAAAACGTGAAAAATTAAGGTTTATGATTGCGATAAGTTATAGCACTGTGTAATAAAATTTAATATACTATATATATAATAATTGTTTAATATTTTATATAATAAACATTTAATTGTTTAAAAAATACGAAATCTCTTTAGCTAATTTATCTCTTTTTAGCTAATAATAATAATACGACGCATTTGTACTGTAAAACCAGAGATTTATTCTTTATATTTCTTTGGATCAAAGAAATATTTCTTTGAAATTAAGATTTTTTTTTTTCAGTGTAAGTAAATAATTTTCTTGTATGTAATGCATAATTTATATTACATACATTTTATAAATAAATTATATGTTAGGTGTGGGAAAAAGTTCGTGGCGTTTTTCCCGTTAGATGGCATTAAAAAAACGTCATGAACTTTTTCCCATATCTAATACGTAGTGGAAATTTTATTTTTTGAAAGTATACAATACACACACAAACACACACATACTCGCGCGCGTATTAAGTACATTTTCAAAAAAATAATTTCACAATTTTATATTCGCGAAAAAGTAAAGAAAATACACGAACGCACCGCCAAAGTAATTAAAATCGTATAAGAATTAAAAATTATTTTTAATTGCGACAAGTCTCTCCGCAAATCTCGAATCATTCAATTTTTCAGCTGCATTTAAGTTTTATCGACTAGAAGAAGATTATAGCTATCGCCAATTCGTTGGCGGAGCAGCGAAGAAAAAAATATCAAAAAGCTGCGACTCATTCCAACAAATGCGCAATACGGGAATAATAAAAATTCGCAGTTTGAGCCGAGTCCTTGAGGGACTCGAGAGGAGGGGAAGAGCGGAGGGCGAAGGAAATATCTCATTATGCGCGATAATATTTGTCCGATCGATTAATGGATAAATATCTAACAAAAGAAGAACAGCAAAACAATAAGTTTAAACGAAATGATAAATCGCGATTGCTACCGATTGCGCAAATTCTTCAGCTCGTGTCTCGTGCATTGAAAGCTACGGATTGCGAATTGAAGGTCAAAATTTGACCAGACAGATAGTTTTATTTCAATCCACATCGTTCTGATTAGCTGAATTTTAATCTTCCTGAATTCTAATTTTCAGATCGCAATTCTCAATTTGCAACACGTGCGACACGAACTTAAAGACCTAAGAGATTGCGAGGATTGAAGATCAGAATTCGGAAACAAAACGGATTGAAATTAAAATTAATTACTTGGTCGAATTCTAATCTTCAATTCTCAATGTGTAATGTGTGACACGGACTTTACTCGCGCACATGTTTGCATTCGGCAAAAAAAACAGCTCAGCAACTGCCATAAGGTTTTTTAACACGACCGACATATACATTTAAATCCAGCGAGATTTAAAGCGGCGGAGCTGTTTTTTCTATTGGACGCAGCCATCCGTCATGCGGAAAAATATCAATCCGAGTTTTACGCGCAAATAAAAATAAAACGATCGAAAAAAAAAGAGAAAAAAGTGTTTCATTTGGAAGTGAAGCACAAAGACGAGAGATTTATATACATGCCCTACATATACATATCGCACGAATCACGTACGATACATTCGCTTGACACAACCGTGTCCCAGTATTCGCCTTCTAATTATCATCATTATCATAAAAGAAATATAAATATATACGCATGACTGGCGTTGCTCATCTCGCACCTCGCAGCTCCGATATTTAATTCTTATAACCTCTTACAGGCGGAGGGAGGGGGGGCGTTTTTTAATCGCGAGCGCGAATGTCTCGCGTATTTTACGGACATGTCTCACAGATTGTTTAGGAGGTGCGCTCCGTCCGCGTTATCTATAATATGGCAAGAAGTGATGGACCGCGTGTCGCAGGTTCCATGTGTCAGCAGCATGAGAGTCACATGGGAATCATATCATCATCCGCCATGAATCCCGGGAAAACTCGCGTTTTCGCGCGCCAAAAAGGGCCCGATCGGAAAGACGGAAAAACCAGCGACGATGGACGAATCCCGAGGGAGGGAAAAGAATTGATTGATCGAGTCGAAGCTTCGCGTTGTGACGTAAGTCGACGAAATAAATACAGATTTCATTCCGGATACGTGATTCATTCGAGACACGGACAAACGGTTGGACGGATGGACGGACGGAGGCGCGAATCGATAATTTAATAATGTCGAGCGCGCGTCACGTGCGCGCTTTTCGTCAGATCGTAGGGCTCCTTTATCTTTTTCTCTTTAAACAACGAGGAAACGAGAGAAAAGAGAAGGATTTGATACGTTTCGGATATATCAAAATTATGCGCTTACCGTACTTTCCTCTTCTGCCCCCTTTGCCTGGCATCGTTCCTCAGTTTGCTTATTGCACAATTGGTACTAGGTAAAAGACTCGATCAAGAGGGTAAATGTCTTGAACTAGTGTCTTTCTTTCGTATACTGAATACGCCACGTGAATTTTTCGTTGGGAGCAGACGAAAACTCATTAACATGTTGCGGAGCGTTCAGAACATACACGTCGAGACAGCCTACGGTGGGCTTTCTCAAGTGCACTGGCTTTTATCCCCCTCGCCTGCCAGGCAGATCAGACGAACGTGCTCGATCCGCCCGCGAACACGGCCGAAGATACTCGAGTGAGACACGCGCGCGAGCCAATGGACGCTCGTGATTTTCGTTACGTCGTGAAGTTCGCGCAGAGTCGCGAGGGATTTAATTTGCAGGCGCACGCGCACTCCGGTATTAGGTCTGTTCTTTTTTTTGAAAGAAATCTGATACTTTATTTTTTTGTTCTTTCTATTCCTGTATTGCATTAGACTGCATAAAGGTAAATTTTCACGAGCTGTTCAAATTGATTATTTCAGCGATAAAAAAGATCACGTAATAAAAATTGATGAATACCAAATGTCTATTTTGATCATGTGATCCTTTTGTTGCTGATGCCGGTTAGAGCAGTTCCCGATTGCGCTAATGTTACTTTGATTTTAAGTGAGGCTTAAAACTCTCTCTATCTCCTTTTCGCTTTAAAATGAGACAGAGAGAGTTTTATGTGGCCTAGTTTCCACTGAGGGTTTAATTCGGATCAGAATATAAGAATCAATCATTACAATCGATATTCCCCTGTTAAGCCCATTCTGCGTGGTCTACAATGGGCAGTAACAGTAGTTAATTAAGGAGTAGGTGTAGAAATCGAACAATCATAGTTGATTATTTTTCTTATATTCAATTCAATTATATTCATTTCTTATATTCACTACGATTGGTCGATTTCTGCGGCTACTCCTTAATCTATTACTGTTATTGTCTGCCATTGTAAACCATACATTCTACAATAGACAGTAGCAATAGTGGATTAAGGAATAAGTGTAGAAATCAACCAATCATAATCGAATGTGAGAAGGATAATTAACTATGATTAGTCGATTTCTACGCCTATACTCTTTAATCCACTACTACTTTGCAAGAGAATGTTCGACTGTAGTTGATTGATTCTTACATTCTGATCCGGATTAAATTCTCGATAGAAACTAGTATCGCTTAAAGTCAAAGTAACGTTGGTGTAACTGGGCCTTATAGAGTCAGTTTTACCAAGATCAATTAAGGGCTCCGCACAATAAAAGGAATAGAGAACAGAGAATAAAAATTTCAACCTGTGTCAGAAATTGTGTATTCCACAATACATGATTTCTGATAGGTTGAAATTCTTATTTTGTGCTGCCTGTTTCTTTTATTATGCGCACCCCCTTACTTTATTTACCGATTAATTTTAAGTATTGCCAACTGTTAAACTGAAAACTTCTATTCTTCATCTCTAATCTAATTTTGAAAGTATATATTTATAAAAAAATAGTCAAATATATTTACATTTCAAAGTTTTATTATCCCCACACAACACTTTTTTTTACTATACTAACAAGAATAAATTAGAAAGATAGATTTTTTTAAGTCTTGCTGTTAGCTATTCTGGTGATGAAGTTAATCGATGGATAAGCTTAATTGACATTGGTAAAACTAGAGCACTAGAAACATTTATAGTGTTTTAATGAAATTGGCCCATAGAATTTTCTCACTTTCGACAAATATTAAACATATACCTCTAAATCTGTTATTTAGTCTGTCTGTACTGGTGCATACAATGCAATAATTGTTGAAGCGACACAAATGTATTTGTTTTACTTCAATTTATTGCGCTGTGTACTAGTTTAGAAAGTACAGTTTAAAAAACAGACTTCTTATCTCACTTTAAGTTCCAAAAGTGTGTAATAAGTCAATCATAGAAAATAGATCTTGAATTAATTCCGATAATATGCAATAAGTTAGAGTGAAACGAATTATAGCAGACTCACTCTAATTTATTGCACTCTAATTTAGTGTACACCAATTCAAAATTAGGGGAAAAAAAGAACAGATGTTAGGTCTGTTTTTTATTGCTGCACTTCCTGAACTGATACACACAGTGCAATAAGTTGAAGTGAAACAAATATACGTTTGTTTCATTTATTGCACCGTTCAGAGTGTAGCAATAAAAAAACAGACTTCTTTTGTTTGCGCAAAATTGCACCAGCGGAATCTTTATATGGCTAATGTAAAACCAAGTTCATACGTGATATAATAATGGCTACGATGAACAGATAAAGTAGCTTTGCAGCTGTAATATCTAAAAATGATATTATAAGTTTTTCATAATTTTATATCAAACAATTTGTTTGCAAATTTTAATTTACATCTAGCTGATATTATAGAAATTCCTTGGGATCATAAATATATTTTCATAAAATCTTATATATCATTATATCTTTATATATTTAAAAACTAAACTATCATTATGGAAAAAATAAAGCAAAACCGATCTTTACTTTGACGAAAATTAATTAAAGTTATCATATAAAGCCTCTTATATAAATGATATATATACATATAATAATATTTCAAAAATAAAATAAGTATTATTAGGATTAAGATGATAACACAATTTCCATTTCTGATAATTCTGTTTTTCAATTTTATTTTAACATATATATGCAAATAGTTATTTTCTTAATATGAATTTCCCACATTTTGATAGATGGCGCACATTTTCATTTCGATCAATTCAAAACATTGAGCGCGTTCAAGTTGAACAAAGCGGCTACCAGTTCATCGAACAAATGAACATTGGTTGTTACTTATAGATCCAACCAATCCTATTCAATCGCTCAGCATATTTAGCTGCTTTGCCGCTTGAACTGGTCCATTGTTAGTAAATGTATGAAAAGGAGAGGTTGTTGGCTGATGTGAATTCTTGCTAATCTATATATATATATATATATATATATATATATATATATATATATATTACTTACCGTACCGTTACCGTT
>NW_012130096.1:2633034-2641314 GCF_000143395.1 Atta cephalotes
CGTACGTAGTTAGTTAAGTAAGTTAAGTAGTAAGAAGAAGGTAGGAGTTGGTGTCGTAGATGGTATATTGTTTATATATATATATATATATATATATATATATATATATATATATATATATATTTTACCCGACCGGTCCTTTTACAATCAAATTATCAAGTGAGTTAATAATTAATATTTGATTAAATAATTTTTTCCTAACTCCTAGTTAAACTAGTTAAACTAGAAAAGAAGCAATAAGTTAAATAAACCATTCTATATATGTAGCTAATTTTGTATAGTATCAGCTGACATTGAAAACACAATACTTTCCACTTACATCACAACTCAGATAATTCTCATTTGCGAGGTCATAACTTGAATTCAGGTTCCTTTTGAATGTAATAAGTGAAAGTCAACAGAGTTTTTATCTGTAATTTGTACAAACTCGTGTGCTTTACTGAATCTTGTTAACTCACATTGAAAGTGAGATTATGTAAACCTATATTGTTATGTGACAATTTTGTCATCAAAAAACAAGTAGTGTCATATATATATATGAGATTTAGCCTATTATTTGTATGAAAATAGAAAGCAACTCGTAGCTCAATTAAAATTATACTATAAATGTTTAACTTATATCGAATTTTAGATCTTGACAGCTGTATAACGCAATGATTATGTTTTAATTAATGTAAAGATGAATCGCAACGTACTTGTGGCGTTTGATTTTGATCATACCATCTGCGACGGCAACACTGATTTAGTAGTGCAAAATTTGCTGCCAATCGAAATACCCAAGGATTTGCACAATTTACGAAAGTCTAGTGGTTGGATAGTATATATGAGCAAGATCTTCGAGCTCCTACATGAAAACTCTGTGAGATCTCATCAAATCGCAAACGTTATTATTGGTATACCTGAAGTTGCAGGAATGCAGAAACTCCTTACTTCCTTACATGGCAATGGTCACGAGATCATCATTATCAGCGATTCGAATAGCGTGTTCATAGACTCTTGGTTGAGAAGTAGGCAGCTCAATCAAGTTGTATCACATGTCTTCACGAATCCAGCCCGATATGACAAAGACAAGCTGAGGGTGGACCCATATCATATTCAAGACACATGCAAGATGAGCGCTGCCAATCTTTGCAAAGGACAGATTTTAATGGATTATATTCAGGATAAGCACAAACAGGGTAAAAGCTATGAGAAAATTGTCTATGTTGGCGATGGAAGGAATGATCTCTGCCCGATTTTGCGTCTCTCAGAGACTGATCTGGCATGTCCGCGTAAAGGTTATTCGCTTATCGATCGGCTAAATGAATTATCTACCTCTATGTCGACGAAGGCAAAAATTGTGCCATGGGAGGATGGTACTGATTTACAATTCAGATTGGAACAGTTCATAGAACTTCCACCTTTAACATAATTCTACCAATAGATTTTTTTGAGCTTTTTTCAGATGCTCATTAGCATCATTTGTTAAATTGATGAATAAGTAATTTATGTATTTTATAATTATTTCTTTTTATAATTGTATATTTTATAAATATTACTAAGCATGAAATATTTACGCTAAAAAAGCGCTTCTAAAGTAAAATGTATAGAGTCCGACCATATTTTATCTCTGACTGAAATAAAAAAACGAATATTCGGTTTTTAATTTCGCCTGAAATCGAAAGCGAAAATTAAATAAATCTTATCAAATATCATATAATTTTTAGAAAGTCATTGGAAAATATCGAAATGTATGTACTCTTAAAAATAAGATTTTATCAATATCTTATTCTTTAAATTATAAGGGATTTCATGCGGCGACTTGGTAAGTAAAAAAGAATAAAAAAGAAAGAGATAGTCGGCTAATTTGTAGCAATCGGCGCTGATCTCGTCCAATGATAACATAGTTTTTCGAATACTCGCCGGCGCATTGCAATTTGTACAGTTTCGATTCACTTATTGAAATTTTCTCTTCATTTCGGTCGAACCAAAATCAAATTGAACTCTGATTTTTTACTGAAACTGACCGAAACCACAACCGAAATTTCGATCGGACTCTAAAAATGTGATTACAATTATATTTTAGAATCCGATCGAAAGTTCGGTTTCGGTCAATTTCAGTAAAAAATCAATTACATATTTTGTACAGTACAAGAGAATTTTTGTTATAATGGTATAAGTGATTAGAATTAAATTACAATCGAGCCATATATAAAGAGATATTTACTGAATATTTAAAGAATATAAATAAAATTTACTTTTGATACTTATGAAAAATTCTTTTTTCTCTACCACAGCATGTACTAAAAATGATTATTTCACATTGTAGAATGTATATAATTCTCAATACACAAAGTACATTTGTAATTATTATCATTATTATATTAATCTTATTTTAATATTCAAATACATTAAATAATTTAACTTATATTAAACACTTGATTTATTCAACCGAATGCATCCTGCTTTCTTACATTATTATGATTTTAAAAATTGTCTTCACATTTCAAAGAATAAATATAATATTATAAATACAGAACGGAAGCATCTTTCGTCAAAAATATTTACGATTAAAAATTTAAATAGATAATATTTCTTAAATATTCAAAAAATTTTCTAACATCTATTTAATGTAAAAGGTTCATGAAATGAATCATACATTGGTTGTAAATAAAGTACTGAATTTATTAAATACATTGGCTTAATAAAATTATCAGAAACTTTGGTTCTTAAACTATTAAGATACATTAAGATACACATTTGCCGTAACTTATATTGCACTTATAATTTTGTATTAGTTCAACGGGGTCGTAACATTCATGTGCTTGTATCTTATCGATCAAAATGTCATACAAATGTAATTCTAAATTGTTTTATAAACAATACTGTTTTATTCTTCGCGACTATACAAAAACTTTATGAACTCACAATTTGTGTTAGCGTTTGGAAAATATATAATCAGATGATTTTTCAGAGAAGCACAAATTGTTTTCCATATTTTTCTATAAAGCCTAAATTTGTTGAGAAACGAAGATATTTTATTTAAAATAGGATTACTTAAAAGAGTTTACCTAAGATTTTTGGAATGTACAAAACGTACAAAAAAATGAAATATTAAATATATATGTATTCATATAAACTTGACACTAGTAATATAATTATCGTATTAATCTGAAATATTTTTTTTTATATTAATATGATACATAAATATAACTACATAAAAGTATTCTTATGTATAACAAACATGAACATATAAAAGATATAGCAATATATTTATATTTTTTATATAATCTTAATATATAAGTAGCTTTTAAAAGAAAGAAGTTAATTCTTCGATGCCACTCTTAATGTCGAATATCCGAAATTCCTTTTACTTTGTTGTACCTTGTTATTAAAGGACCAAAAAAAAAACGAAAAAAGAAAAACATAAACTTGAGAGAAAAAGGTTTTGATGAAGAAGTTAAAAACTAAAAATTATGTCTGAGACTAAATTCAAAAAATGCTCTAAAAGTTTTATTTTATGTTATAATCTTCCATTTATTTTTTATTGTAATAAAACATTTAACATTTTTATCTTTTATTTAATGCTCCTCTTTGGCTTTTTCCAAAAAATTCTTTGGCTTTTCCTAGCTTTTTCCCTGACTGTTAACAATCCTGTACACCTTTTTTATTCATAAAGATACATTCATTTGCTTGTTATCGTTGTATTTCTTGATGTCTGATGTTTTGATTGAAAAAAATATATTACGATTATTTTTATGTATATTTTTCACAACATCAATTTGACATGTGACATAGGATATAGAGTGACACCGAAAGATTATTGTACTATTTTTGATTAAGTGCGGAATATCTAAATATTAAACTTTCTTAGACTTTTTACACTAATTATTAGTGTAAAAAATTATTCGATTAATTTAATGAATATTCAAATTATTTGGTTTTTTTATTTTATTGATATTAGTTACTGAATATCCATATTAAATTAATCAAATAATTTTTATATTTTTATATTTTTATATTTTTATATTACTTTTGTAATAAGAGAAAGTATATCTATGCGAGAAAAAGAAATTCAAATCTTATTTTGTAAAAAAATAAAAAAAAATTTAAAAAAAGAGAACAAAAATTGAAAGTAATACCCTTGTCCATAAGTGTGAGTTCTTGTTTGTTACATTAAATTTAGCACCACTGGTATAAACTTTCATATTATCTCTATTCGTATCTTCACATATTTGGAATAAAGCTGTACAATGTATTCATATCGTTACAGGGATGAAACTATAGCTTGCTACAAAAGATAAAACAGTAGATAGAGTTGCTATAATTATAAGAGCGCCCACGTGCGAAGCACTGGATTGTGTATCAGTAGCAGCAGCACTTTCTGCGAGTACGTTTTCACACGGCGTAACTCTCTTGATGAAATTAAATACAGAATCCATTATATTCGCAGGCGTGGGATCCGAACATTTTTCTAACTCTGCCACAACGCAATTTTGCAATTTGTTTATGTCCCTGTAATGCATCAAATAAACATAAGTTCTTCCTTCCTGTACAGAAAGGCTGTAGGGAAATATTAATTTTAAGAACTGAATTTTTCAAATATTCAAGATTTTGAATGTCTAAATTCAGGAATATCATCAAAAAACAAATTTGTGAATTTCGCACGACTCACCTGCATTCTTTAGGACTAAACTCCCAAGCCGACAAACTCTCGAATCCCAAAGGAAAACCACCAAAATCTAATTTTGATACGTTATTACCAAACGTCTTGTTGGCACAATCTAAAACTTCTTGCGTTTTTGATTCAAAGCACTCTGGTCCTCCAGCCGATATGAAAACTGCAAAAATATAATTCAAGCTAATATATAATAATCCAAACTACTTCTTATATATATATTTAGAACTTGGTATTACTGTTGTATTTTAAAATAAAATTAATTCAGTTCATACATACGGGCGATTCGATCCCCTTCTTTATAGCAGACAAATTCGAGTAGCGAGTCAGTTATGTTCATCACTATTTTCTTATTCTCTCTCATTTTCTCGTCCAGACAAACCGCTATCGTATTCGTAAAATTGCTCACGCAAGTTCGTAGAGAATGGCGCTTGCTGCAATATTCCCTAAAGACAATATCCAGATCACCTGTCGGCTTATACTTTTCCATCTCTGCATAGAGTTCGGTAACGTTGATGAGCTTCTGAATACATTGTGCCACTTCAACTTGGGCGCGATCGATAAGATCATATGCGTCTGGTCCGGCGTTCTTTACACATCTTTCTCTAAAACGATTTGTGCCTTCTTCAACGGACAGCCCTGATTTGTTTATTTTCTTTACAATATCCGGGATTCGATCATCCACCACTCTGCCGATCTGTTGAAGCTCAGGGAAGACGGTGGAAGATAAATTCTCTTGTGAATGCGTGCATCCAACAATACCTGAAACAAGGCAATATCTTATTTAGTTAAATGGAAATATATCTTCTTTAAAATAGATTACGATAGAATAAAAGATAAAGCTTCGTCTCTTATTTTATGAAATTGCTTCATCTTTTATTCAACGATTAAGAAAAAAAAGTGGCAGTTATATTTAGAAACGCTGATTGGAAAATATTCCTTTATTTATGTCATATAATATTGTAAAGAGAAATATGCTAATCATTCTTACAAAGTAATTGCGTGTACATTTTTTTATTGGAATTGTACGATGATTACACGTTACAGTGATATTGAATATTTAATGATTTCTTTGAAATTATTTCAGTCTAGAATCTCTTAAAAAAATAATTTATATCATAATTTAGCGTTTAATATCATAATGATATATTGGTCGCGGAAAGAGAATTAATAAAAAGAGGATTATAATATTGCAGAATAACAGCTATATAAATATGCATGTTTGATGTTTGCTGATTGATGTTTTTCTTATATTGTTTGTAATGACTTCGCATTAGTGTAATTTTATCATTTCCGCATGCGTGACTTATTATATTTATTATATTTATTATATTTATTAGACGTACGATATGATCTACAAAAGAATATCTTAAGAATATCAGAAAAAAAAGAAGGAAAATTTTCAAGAATTATTTTTTAGCAAAATTAATGAATCTTTACTGAACTTTGTCAACGACAATTTCGTGCAAAATACTCTGTGCAACTTTCCCAGATTTAATTTTGTCGCAATAACTCGAGGGATAACATCTCTCACAGCTATTTGGAGAATAATGTCAAATTTTATTTAACTTTTTTATGTCTAGAGAGAGAGAGAGAGAGAGAGAGAGAGAGAGAGAGAGAGAAGAGAGAGAGAGTAGTAGTGTGTGTGTGTTATAATAATTAGTCACAAGTTTCGTTAATTGTATATTGTAGAACTATTCATTAAATGCAGGTGTAAGATTGAAACATTAATTAACTATTTTTTGTTATGTATCTATTACTCTCTTTAATTTTCCATATTAATGCCTAAATTCTAAACAAAATTATAAGATTCGTAACACATTGTCAGATTTATAAGAATTATAAGAATTTTGAAGTGTTTATACCTTTATACGATATTTTTACAAACAGCTTTTACTAGACGTAAGATTTACAAAAAAATATTTATGATAATCTTACGATACGTACGCATAAAATTAGAATACTGGTTATCAGTTCTTACGAGTTTTACGAGAACAAGTTACGAGTCTTACAATTCTGTTTAGAATTGACCTATAAATTTGTAATAATAGGTTTCTTATAATAAGCCATTATTTAAGCTGAAGTCTTAAACCATAAGAATTGACCAATCACAATCGATTGTAAGAAAAATCAACTATAATATTCAATTTCTTATGACTTAGGTAATGATAAGATTTAGGTAATGACTAAGAAAGCTCATTTTCGAAGCTCTAGCAAGTTAAATATAATTTATATACACATATAAATCGAAACTTCAAATTTTTTGCGCAATAATTATTGTGCCATACTTTCATTGACCTATTTATAAATCTTTATATATATATATATATATACATATATATTTTTTTTGTTTAATAAAATTGTGAATTTCCTTATTATAGCTTGTAAATAAAATATAGAAGACATAAAAAAGTTAAATAAAATTTGGCATTATTCTCCAAATTTTATCTCCCTCCTTTATTGCAACAATTTTATTCTAATAATAACGCAAGCTGTTGAATTTCAGCAATGATTTCCGTTTAGAATAAGCTTCTTGTAAAGCTTTCGCGAAATGCGCCATTTCGGACTTTATAATATTATATTTCGTATTATTAAATCTTCAACGAATGAGTTTAGCTTTCTTTGTTGTGATATTTGTAGGAAATGGAATGCAGTCGAATACATTCAAGCCGTAT
The DNA here is from genome assembly GCF_000143395.1 of Atta cephalotes. Lineage (NCBI taxonomy): Eukaryota > Metazoa > Arthropoda > Insecta > Hymenoptera > Formicidae > Atta > Atta cephalotes. The sequence goes on from NW_012130096.1 coordinate 2,640,367, forward strand.
CGGCCTTGAATATATTATTATCTTCCTGAAATTTCTGATGAATACTTTCATTCGTTGATGTATTTACGATATATCGAAGAAGTCGTTTTTATTTTTTTTCTTCAGCAGTAAAACTATTGTACTACATTGAAGATTGAAACTCCGTTTTAGGGATGTACGATTTCTAAATTGCTTTGCTAATGGATTTCGAGTAAAAAAAAATCGCTTTTGAAAGTCTTCCCTGTTAAAAAAAAAGGAAGCGATTCTTTACAAAAAGATCGGTTAAAATCGCTATTGTTTTGGAAAAATCGGCCTTTTAACGATCCTATAGCCGAATTCATATAGCCGGTTCCACAAATGTAAAATTAACTTTAATCGATTTAATTTACTTATCTGTTTCTAATTCTAAGAATTAGATTTTCTAAGAATTAAAAAAAGATAAATAGTATATTAAACCACAAGATTAATCTTATATTTGTGAAATCGGGCCTAAGGAATTAAAGAATTGCGAATTAAAGATTAGAATTCGACGAATCAGATAATTTTAATTTTAATAATTTTATTACACAGTAATAAAATAATTTTGTTCAAATTGGTTGAATTCTAATCTTCAATTAGCAATCTTCAATTTCCAATGCGTAGTGTGTATACACGGGTTTTAAGTATTCTTATTCCTGTTTCTACCAATGTAATTTAATTTTAATTTTAGTTCAAATAATTCTTCATTTTTTTTCTAGTTTTACTAGCACACAATATTAATAAAATATTTACAAAATATTTATAAATATTTATAAGGCTTATTTTAAATATTTTTATGGTCTTAAATTGCATACATAAACATTTATTATAAACATTATGAAATATTTATTGTAAACCTCGTAGTAAATGTTAGGGAAATACTTTATATATATATATATATATATATATATATATACGTGGTTGTTGTAAGTTAAGTTAAGTTAATTACTA
>NW_012130096.1:2641334-2673722 GCF_000143395.1 Atta cephalotes
GTGATGTGATGGTAGTGATTTGAAGTAGGCTGTCTCAAAGTCTGCAAAATACTCATTGACGGCGACAATGACTTCCTCATTTGACGACAATTTCTTCCCACCGAGCCAAGTTTTTAAGTTTTTGGGAACAGAAAGAAGTCACACGGGGCCAAATCTGGAGAATAGAGTGGATGAGGAATCAATTCATAGCCCAATTAGTTTTGTCATTGCAACGGTTGTGGGAACGGCGCGTTGTCTTGATGGAAGAGTACTTTTTTGCGCGCCAATCTCGCTTCAAACGTGACTACCAAACGTGAACTATGCGTCCTTTCTGGCTGAAATTTGGCCTGAAGGGGTTCGAAGAGTGGATCTTTTGAGATGTGTCATCAAATGGATTGTAGTTCCATTTCATGGAAATTTACCAAACGACCCACGTATATTAAGACATTAAAAAAAATGACAGAAATATTCATTTATACTTATTATAAATATTACGTTAAATAGTCTATCTTTTAATAATATTTCGAATAAAGCTTTATATAAAATTTATATATAATTAAAAATAAAATTTATATAAAATTTATATATAACATTTAAAAAAATGAATGATAATAATAAATATTCATCATAAATATTCTGTTCTGGAAAAAATTAAAAAAAAAGATGAAGAGAATATAAAATAAAAACTAAAGTTAATCTATATTCGTAGAAACAGGCATTAAATTGCTATGATGAATAACAGTATTATCAACTGGAGAATAATGAGTTTTGAAAGCAAACAAAGATATGTGATCATGAGTTATAGTGACGAAAAAATTATTTTTACTCGATTAGTCTAGATATTAACTAAGCGATTGTCAATATCCTAGTTAACAGTATATTACATTTTGATGTGGCAAATAACGAATTTGCTTAGATCGATAAATCTACGTTTACCTTTAATTTTTTTTATTTCGAATCAGTTCTTAGTTAAAATTATCTTGCACGGTTTTTTCTCATTCACTTCTAAAGGCTTGTCCATTGTTTATAAAAAAAAAAGCTGAAATCGATATGTCTAATAACACGATTGACATGGATGGAGCCTTAATCCTAGTAAGTCATTGTTATCTTTCTGGTCACATCAAGGATTTCACATTTGTGAAATCCTGCAACTTTGCTATATTTCTGGACTGAATAGGTATTTTTTAGCTTAAACGTGTGAAATTTATACCTCGAAGTCAGACAGAAAAAACAGATAAATATGAATAATTCAAATAAATATTTTATTTTTAATTAATTACAATGCTTCAAAGAAATGTTATTGGAAAAATTCGCAAAAAATGACCATTTAAAAAAAAATTCTAAAATGTTTAAATCCGGATCTTCAAATTATATTACAAAAAAGTTAAAGCAAATATAAAAAATCACATAGAATATGTTAAACCCATGAATGACAGGGTTAACAGGAAATGCAAGCAGTATTATGTAATGTTATTATAATTTTATTTATCTCATTTCAAACATATAATTAGCCTATGATTTGTGAATATATTTCCATTAAAAGAATGCTATTAGTATTGATTTCAAAAAGATTATACATGTTATATCAATGTTGAAGAAATAAATATCTTCTTTAAGATCTTCTGTAAAAAACTTTATCGAACAGTATAATGTAATTACTTAAAAATATAAATTTTTTTAAAAACATAAACATGATACAAATAAAGTATCTCTCCTAAAAGTGTCAAAATATGTAATGACCCAATATTTCTCATAGTGATTTAACATTTATCTTACATCAATTTCTGTTTCACGGTATCGTTATACATTTTTTTTTTGCAGGAATTATGGATTCGCTGTAACAGCAAATGATTCAAATTCCGATTATTCTTCGCGTGTAGACACGCAAAATTGTTAGAAAGCATCACATACGTTGATTTCGTTTTTTTATATCAAGACAAAAGTTTAATGATAAATTAATGTTGATGAAATAATATCAGACACTCCAATCAAATTTCTCTTTTGTACACGTTGGCGTTTTGCGTGGAAGCTTCTCGTTCAACAGGAAGTCGTGAAGTTTGAACGGTTCATATGCCATGTGTGCTGACGCCGACTCCGATAAAGAAAATTCAAGAGATAAACTAAATAAAGTATTAATAATTCCGATACTTTCCATAATTTTAATAATCATATTTATTAATTTGAAAAAAAAAAAAAAATTTGATAAACTATTTCTACAGATTCCGCTCATCGTATTTAATTAATAAAATTTATAATATTTAACAGAAAATTAAAAGAAAATGTTTGGTACAGAAATTGGCAGAGATTAAAAATGTCGAATTATCCAAAGAATAACGTAAATTCTTCAAACTTCTTACTTAACAAACAATTATTGTCACAATTCGATTATCAGTAATTGAATGCATCAAAGATAAGATATTCGATATTTGCTCTCAACATCAATTTAGATATTTAATAAAGAAAAAGATTTAAAATGTCGAATTATCCGAAGAATACGCAGATTCTTCATGTTTTTTAATTGACAAAATTATTGTTATGTGTATGTGTCTTAACTATTAATAATTGAATGCATTAAAGACAATAAGATAGCCGATGTTTGCATTCAATGTATATAATTTTAGAAATTTAATGTCGATATTTAGTAGAGAAATTAACAGATATTTAAAATGTGTTGGATTATTTGAGAAATATATAAATTCTTCATAATTTTTACTTGATATTATTACAATCCGATTATTAATAACAGGATGTATTAAAATAAGGTATATACGCGGTGTTTACTGATGAGACGACAAAGATTGAGCATCACATTTAAATGCGTAATCGTGGAACAAAGTGCGTCGAACACAGTATTATAAACTTGGCGATCAACGATCAACTGTTATCGTGAACGATAACATGCTGAAGAACGATAGAGGAAAGAATAAAATCCAATTAGTTTTTTTACGTATAAATAACGATAAATAATAACATTTTCGAAAAGACAATTATACTAAATAACTTAATGAGCCGAGAGTCTGTTTAATTTTCTATTGTGAGGCCGACAATAATTTTAATTCAAATATCCATCATTTCTTTGATATTTCAAAATTATAAAAATCATACGCTTCTTATTTCAAAGAGATTAATTTATTGAAACGAATTATTCGATTAATTTTGAAGGTGATTTATATTATAATTTAAATCAAGGTCAACAATTTTATATTCAATGAATAATTGAACATAATACGATTAATCGCCGTTGCGAAGAAAGAGACTCCGTTGAGAGTCAATTGAAGATTACGTCATCGTAATAATGCGTTGTGTGTATGATCGACATATAATTAGTCATTAAAAATTATAATAACTGTATGCTTTTGAAACATTCTGGGACAGTGTAATCTAGTGGATCATATGCACAATCTGCTAAAATATGTGAGTAATCTTTGTAAGATGGTCGAGTTATATTGAACGTTGTAATAAATTATAATAAGAAATTTGCAAGTTTCAATTTTGTAGTTTTAAATAATTTTATTTCGTCTAATCTTATCGTATTTACAGTATACAATATATACAGTGGAATTGATTTTTGACATCTATAATTGGCAACGCTAGGAGTATCATCGTTTTTTCGCGAGCTATCCTTCTTCATAGTTTGTCTTTTAGTAAACAAATTTATTGTAAAAGAAAAACATTTAAACAGCATTCAACATTAGAACTAACTTAAATCTTTGTCTGCAATCATATTTTTACTTCGTTTTTTTTTGCTGTTCTACTTTTTAGGCTTTCAAAAAATGTGGAAAAATTCAGAGTTATTTTTTAATATCTGTATTATGTTATCAAATAGCTTTTTAACAAAATATTTTAAGAAAGAAATTCCGCTCTCCTTTATTTCAGAGAAATTTGAAAGCGAAATTCCGCTTGTGTCAAAAAAAGGTCCAGATTACAGCAATTAAATTTCTCTCAGTTTCAAAACTCTATACTGAAGAAAAATTTATTGAATCTTAAGACATATTTTTTTAAATAGAACTAAGTACACATTGCAGTATAAATAAATACATATATCTACAATAAATATTTATTATAAAATGATAAATTAAATGAAATTAATAATTCCTATATCAAATAAATGTATGTTTACGCATAGTTGTAAATACATACATACTATTACTATTCAAGTTTATTTATTAAAATTTAGAATATTTTTCAGGGTACCAGTTATTCTACGTTTTGTAATGTCAAAAACGAGGAAATTTTCTAAGGAAAACTTAATCTTTTTTTCTAGAAATATCTAACAGAAGAATAAATAAACGATTACAAAATTTGGATCAAAATCTAATTTAAAAAATAAGAGAAATTTTATATTCCGTCAAACCAGATCTTAGTATATTAAATAAATTAAAAAAATATATAAGATATCTCAGACTGCAATGTTACAAGATTTTAAACGTTATACTCGCTTTTCATAGATGATTTTCCGCTCTGTGAATAGCATAAATATTGCATAAGTTTATGATAATTTTCTATTATCATGATGTTTCTTGTGAGATGTAAAATGTTACGTATACCTCTGATTTCCTGTGATATTTTGAAAAAGCATTAGAAATCTAATTGGATTTCCTTCTAATTGGACCTATGTACTTTCTTGACAATTTCCTAGAATTTCTCCGGATGACTTTTATCATTGTTGTTTCCGTTTGATAGCTAATCATGACTTTCTCGGGGATTTACGACTTTTATACAATTAGCAATTATATTTCAAGTGACTTTCTTGTATTCACTGTCTAAATAGATCTCCGAATTGTTAAAAATCGTCGACAAATATCTAATTCTAATTTTAGCTCCACGAACACTCCAAACTTCAATCACATTAATTCAGCAACTTAATAATGATTCGTCAGATTTTCAGAGGAATCTGAAAAGAAATGATTTTTATTTCGCAGATTTTCCAAAATTACGTGAGAAATATTAAAGATTCCATCGAGCGTATGTAGATGCTAATCTAAATAAAGATAAATCAACAGACTTAGGAAAAATGTCTTATCTATATCTGGATTCTAATTGAAGAGATGGCACATCATTGTCATATCTGCCAAGTGAAATTCGGACGGGGAAACAAAGAATCTGAGAAATGAGTGAAATAACAATCAGTCCAAACATACCGAGAAGTAGAGCTATGACAATGAACGCGACGTGCTTCATTTTAGCAGCGGATGACAGTCTTCTATGGAGAAAGATGAGGTATAGATCGCGAAGGTAGATATCTGTAGCCACAGGTGAGTTCACTCACGATGAAACGCGTTCACACGCGCACGTACACGAATCACTCACTCGCTCGTGCAACGAGCTTTCCTTACACAACACGATGTACGGCAATGCACCTTCCCGCGGCTGGCCAGCTCATTTATTGTCACCAATCCTTATTACGAACGAGCGCTATTATCTGTTAACAATGGAGAGAAGGAGTAGAAGGTAAAAGGAGAGGGAAAATAGATAAATAGAGAGAAAGAGAAGCGATGAGTGACGGAGAGAGGAAGAAAAAGATAGGAACAGCACACGATCCAACCTCCACAGCGATTATTATGCTACTGATCATGCTTGGCGCGTGCGTCGATTTTATGCATGCGCGCGCCACCTTGCGGTCGCACGTACGAAATTTCCGTTGCCTGCGACGGATACATGTCTCAGGGGCGTAGTTAGGCATTGACGAAACTGGCTCTTGCTAAGGACGCAAATCCAGGGAGAGCAAAAATTGTAATCCGTAAAATGTCGGAGATTTTGGATTTCGTTGCAGCTCGAATGTACTAAAAAAAAATCGCAAAATTGCATAACGAAATCATGTAAGTAAGATAAATAAATTATATAACGAATTATTCCAAATTACATAATTTTTTTTTTTAATGACGTATTTGAAAGGTTGATGATACGTTTTCTTTTCTTCTATTTCTATCATTAAATTCTTTAAATTTCCATACTATAAAATCACACGATGGATGATTTCTAATATCATGTGATTTTTTAAATAACGTGAAAAAAATTACATACTACCCAGCAAACGAGAATGGATTGAAATGAATTGAAATGGATTCAGATTTTCAGAAATATTGATTCACTAATGTTAAAATGAATGCTTTTCAATCTTGAATGCATTTTTATTTATTTGTAGGAATTGCATGGAGCATATCTCTACGTCTTTCAATCTAAAAATAATATTAGTTTTTTCTGTGCGCAAACACAGTTGTGAATACTGTTCCAATTCAAAATTTTGAGTAGGAAATTTTTCAATCCAATTGAACTTAATTGAATCCAATTAAATCCAAAAGAAAGAGATTTGCTATTTAAAATACGCATTTGGGTAGAAAAAAATTTCAGTCCATTTTACCAGGTGTATAAGTTTAAATCCGCTGTTTGCTCATAGGTGGCATTAGTAAGCGTACAAAGCTACCCTGGGCACACAATACACTTTTTTTTATGTGTTTGACATCTGTCAACATTAACTAGTACACATCATCAGCAATTTCATACAACATACATTTTTTCTTTCGTAATCATGTCTAATTTTTTGCTAAAAAAAAAGCATATGCGAGAAGCTTTGCTTTTCAATTTGAAGAAATCGACTGTCGAATCGCATCGAATGCTTGTGGAGGCCTATGGCGACAATGCTTTATCGGAAACAACATGCAGAGATTGGTTTCGCCGATTCAATGACAATTTTGACCTGAGTGATAAGAAGCGTGAAAATCGGCCCAAGAAGGTTGAGGACTGTCAATTGCAGGCTCTTTTGGACGATAACTAATCGCAAAAAATGCTTGCCGAGCAATTGAATGTTTTTCAAGCAGCCATTTCCATGCGGCTACATGCCATGGGGAAGATTTAAAAGATCGGAAAATGGATGCCGCATGAACTGAACGATAGGCAGATAGAGCGACGCCAAAACACATGCCAAATTCTGCTTGCCAGGCAAAAAAGAAAGTCATTCCTGCATCAGATTGTGACAGGCGATGAAAAGTGGATCTATTTTCAGAATCCTAAACGCAAGAAATCTCGGATTGATCCCGCCCAACTTAACATCTTCCTCAAGACCAAATCGCTTCGGACGGAAGACGATGCTGTGCGTTTGGTGGGATCAGGAAGTGTCATCTACTACGAGCTGTTAAAACCTAGTGAAACTGTTAATGCTCACCGCTACCACCAACAACTGATCAAATTGCATCGTGCTCTGCGTGAAAAAAGGCCGCATTATCAGAAAAAACAAGCTGATTTTCTTCCACGACAATGTACCATCGCATACGTCAACAATGGTCCAAAACTACTTGCAGACACTTAACTGGGAAGTGCTACCCATCCCGCTTACTCACCAGATCTGGCACCTTCTGATTATCACCTATTTTCGTCGATGCGCCACGCGCTCGCTGAACAGCACTTCGATTCTTACGAAGACGTCGGAAAATGGCTTGATGAATTTGCCTCGAAAGATGAGGAATTTTTTTGGTATACACAAATTGCCCGAAAGATGGGAAAAATGTATAGTTAGCAAGTACTTTGAATACATTTGTTTTTGCTTCCTAGGAAAAAAAAATGTGTTTTTCTGACTAAAAAACAGCGGATTTAAGCTTATATATTCTCGTTTGCTGGGAACATAAATTTAAATTTATTGGTAGTAATAAAATACTTGTTGATAGTAATAAAATACTAATGTTTTAATATGCTATCAATATTTAACCACATTAGATCAGATGTCATTTTCTTAATCCTGCATCTCCATATTATATTACAGTAAAGTTATAACTATCGCCAAATAAACATTTTTTTCTGAAGAAAGAATGGCTTCAATATATTTTCTTACCAAGGGCGCAAGAAATTCTAAATATGTGTCTGCTCATTAATTTAATTACTATAAGAAATTCCTTTAGATGAGTCAAAACGAGTGAGTATGTAAGAACAACAAAGTCCGTTTTATAAGTTAATATTCTGCATTGTTAGGTTTTTTTACGTATATGCGATAATTTAATGACGAATCAAGCAAATATGTATGCATTACGAGACACGGAAAGTTTTTGATAAGCAGTGAGCACCAATAGATTAATCTTTGTCTTTAAAAATTAATTAAATTAAAATTAACTTGTAAATTAATCACTATGAATTTAAAAAAGATTTACAGAAAAGAACTTTAATTTATAACATAGTTTAGTTTTTTAATATTAATTTTTATATTATAAATACATACAGAATATGTCTGTTCTTTTTGAGGACTTTCATATTTTATTTGTCTGTTTTTAATACATATATATTAAATTTATCATGATATCTAAATAAATTATATATCTAAATAAATTACGTAAATTATTATTTAATAAAATCAAAAAATTTTATTTATTACAAGATAAACGCTATTTGAATCATATATACTACAAATTTTAAACACATTATTATCAAGTCCTCGGTAGTATAGTGGTCAGTATCCCCGCCTGTCACGCGGGAGACCGGGGTTCGATTCCCCGCCGGGGAGGATTTTTTTTTAATCGGCAATCACATTCTTATATCTTTTTATATATAATTTAATGAAGAAGATTGCTATTATGTTATGAAATTTATTAATTATATTAAAATTTTAAGAATTTTTAGAATAAAAATATACTTTTTCTAGTCTTGGTATTTTAATCTTTGTGACTATAAACATATTAAAACGCATAAAAAAACATTAAAATTTTTCAAATAAAAATTATTTTGAGTGAATTGTTTGCTAACATAAATTTTAAAAGTTATAAAATTAAAATGTAATATTATAAAAATATATTTTATAGATTTGAAAATCTAATTTACGTTAGTAGTTCTTATACTCTGTAAGTAAGAAACTTCATATCGCATCGGTGGTTCAGTGGTAGAATGCTCGCCTGCCACGCGGGCGGCCCGGGTTCGATTCCCGGCCGATGCATTTCTTTTTTTTTATTTCGCACATTATTATACACATAGTTATTATTTAATTTATATATTAGATATTTAATTATTTTTTATATTAGATATTAGATTATTTAATTGTACACTTATTTAATTTAATACATTTTATAATTCTTATATTCTCTTATTTTATTTATTAATTCTTATTTCTCTTCTTATATTCTTATATTTTCTTAAATATTCAATATTAATCTTTATGCCCATATTCATCAGTTCTTATACTTTTGGCTTCCTTAAATTTATCTTTAAAGACTCAGCAGCCAATAAAATAATTCGTACAATATCTGAAGATAAATTTAAGGAAGCCTTAAATATAAGGCCTGACTATGAATACGGGCATTAGAGACTTCTTGAAACAGTAATTTCCGATTTTTCATCATGTAATTAACACGCATTTTTTCTACTTATCGTACAGTATTTGTTTATCATCGTAACTTCAAGTAATTGAAATTAAAATATTTCCAGTTTTAACATTTTGTTTTGAAAAAATACATCGTCAACTATGTGGAAATTTTTTTAAAGCGTAGTTTCTACAGATGTATTTTATTATAGCAGCTAACTATTAATTACATAACGTAATCATAAACCAAACCCCGATAATTTATCGTTATTGATATAATGGGCGTATAGCAAAAGTCATCTTACAATTTCGCATATTTCTTCAAATCTTTAAATTTAATAAAATAAAAACTGTATCACATACACAGCGATGGAAAATTTATTTTATTAATATATAGAAAAAAATATATAGAAATATATAGAAAAAAATAAAAATTTTATTTGCAGGAATCCAGATAACATTTATGTTGCATAAGATATCTAAAAGATGTCTTTAAATATTTTATATGTCGAAAAGATTAAATCTAAAAAACATTTTTTAGATTTTTTATGCAATGCATGTTATTTGGGAAAAAATAAATACGTACTGCATATGGTTATATTTATTTTTCTTTTTATCTAAAAAATGTCTTCTTAACATCTTTTTGATATAAAATATTTAAAGATATCTTTTAGATATCTTACACAATATAATGTTAATTGAATCCCTGCGAATAAAATTTTGATTTTTCACATTATGTGGATTTTTTTTACATACGTTTAGCTTCGGTGTTAATTTCGAGTATATTATAATTGGAACGAGTTACGGAAGTGTCGCTCTTATTCCCAGAAAAACATTGAGCTTGTCTGTATTATTAATTTGCAACTCTGTTTATGTGTCACTCGAGATTCTATTAATTCTATTAATTCTATTATTAAAGTAATTTATTTCTCGATTAGATCGCTAATGAAGATTTTTGCTAATAAAAAAAGTTGCTTATTTAATCATCATAATTAATTATAAAAGGCTAATGAGTTTCTACTCATATTTGTTTATTATATTTTATTTTTATTGCATCTTATAAAAAGATTAGATTACAACAAATCAAAGAGAGTACTTTAAATAATAAGTATGTGAATCAAAATCGTAGGAAGTTAAATTTAGGTGCGGAGAAAGTCAATCCATTTTACAATCGCATATACATATATTCATGCACAGAAGAATAAACATAAGATTACAAAGAGGAATTTAAAAAAAAACATAGACGCGCAGAACGCGTTCACCACAATTCGCGCTGTAAAATTGGACCCTATAACCAACTTTTTTCGTAAATAACTAATAATTCATCGAGGAAGAAGAAAAAAAAAGTTTGTTATACACGTATCTCTCACTTCTGTTTCTGAAAGTTCGTCGTACAATTTTTCAGAGTTTAGAAATGGAAAAGTTATTGCAACTGTCTGACAACCAAATAACTCGACAAGGAAAAAACATTACGTAGAGTTGTAGATCAATTTTTAAGAAGCCCTCTAAAATCGATTTCTATATACACTTTTTTTTCTTCTTCTCGATTGAGGATATTTCGGTGAATAAACAGTTAATGAAGTTACGTATATGTCGGTTTTAATTTGTCATTCCAATGACTCATGCATGATTAATATTCAATATTAATATAATGACACCTTTTATTAGATTATTTTTGCTAGACTGCAATTAGCGGAATAAGTGCGGGCCTAACAAGACAAACATTTATGGTAATGTGACAACGATATTGATTTATACATTGGTTTAGCAGAATAGTGCTAAATCAATTTTTTACAGTTGTCAATGCGATCGTAGAGGAATAGACAGATGTAGGACCGGCGTGTTGTCTCGTCGTGAAATGCAAATAAAGAGATCGAGAGTTATAGCTTATAAGCGTTACGCATCATTAAATCGAAATATGCATCGTTGTCTATACTCGCGCTAATTACGCTGTAATAATTCATAAATTCCTCTTGCGTTACCTGCAACAGAAGGAAGACTAAAAATAAAGTGAATAAATAATAATAGTATCGAATTAAGAAAAATAATGCGAACGATCATAATGATAAACAAATTGTTTGTAGATAGAGATATATAATATAAATAGAGATATAATAATAATAATAATATATTGTATTCATATAACAATATAATTAAAGAGAAATCTCTTATTATCTACTATTAAACCAAAATTTTTATCAATTGATAAAAATATATCTATGTGTCTTTTTTCATTATATATAACTAATTTACATTATAACTTTGCCATAACGGATTTTTAAATAATTTCTTGAGATCTTTAAATATAAGTTATTAAATAAAAGTTGTAGAGTTTGAAGAGGATCAATATAATAATAAGCTTAGATTTTGAATTCGAGGATTTATTGATCCTTGAAAGATTTGAACACCTAGAATATTTATCTCAAACGTGATCTTTCAATTAGTAACGTTGTAGTTTCTTGATCTCACTTTTCCAATGTAGCATGTTCCCTTGTAAAATAAGAGACATTAAAAGAATACGTGAGAAATGTCATAAAACTACTTACGGCATCATCTTTGTTGCCTCCGTGCTCGAAATTCGAGAGGAACTTGTTTAGGATACTCTCTTCGCTTTCTTCACCGCTGATATAACGCGGATGACATTTCACATTGTAAATTCCTCGTAGATCATCGATGGTGATCTTCCCATCGCCGGTCTTGTCCAATTTTTGGAACGCTTGATCTACTACACTTTTGCGACTTTGATTCATCGGTGGCTGAACGGGAAAAATTATCTTATCAATTTAATTAATAATTTCTACGATTACACATTTATTACGCATATTATATATTATATATTTTATATAGTATATATATATATATATATATATATATTATATATAATTATATATTATATATTTTACATATATTATATATTTTAATGCTGGTCTTTTATTCAGGTCAATTTTTAAATACGATTTTTCGTTTGAACGACGCATAAATGTTTCTCTTAATTAGACATTTGTCTTGATAAAAATCAAAGTGTTAAAACAAGCAGTAAATAGAATTTAAAAAATATATGAACTCACTCTTATGCCAACGAGAAATTCTTCAACACTGATGTTTGCATCCTCATCAGTGTCGAATTTCTTAAAGACTTCATCGACTTCATTTTCAGAGAGTTCCAATCCGGTCTCCTCTAGACCCGTTTTAAATTCTTCAAAATTTAACTTCTTGTTGCCATCATCGTCCATACGACGGAATACTCTGAAGAAATATGTGATAACATGAGATTTAAATGTCTCAGCATGTTACGTAAGTATATAGACTATATAAAGGTTAAGAACAGTGATGTCAGGCTGATTCATTTCTGATAAAAACATAAAAACTGTATCATCATCGCACGTACATGTTCATGATGTTGAATCACGCAATATTTCACATATCCGCAAATTATTAACATTAAAGTTTGCATCAATTTTGGATTTTATTCTCTCCGTTATCTATCCCTGTGTATTCGCATTTTTTTTGCAATTTCTTTTCAGCAGTCACTTAAATTTAAATCTATTTTGTTAAAATTACTGTTTTATTTTTTTACTTAGAATCTGTCGTTTTTTTGTTGAGATTATGTCTATTGTAGACTTAATTGAATCGGTTTAATTTACTCTTTAAATCTTTTTTATTCTTAGAATTTAAAAAAAAGAATAAAAAATAAATTCTCTCTCTCTCTCTTTCTCTCAGCTGAGATTACAATTAATTTATACTATCACTAAAAGTATTTTTCCTCGATTTTTGAATAATTATCTTTCTTTCTTCTTAAGTTATTAATATAAACGAATGTAAATATTATCTTATCAATCATTAAAATGAATTAATTTAATTAAATAAAAAATCGTCCAAATTGTCATGATTTAAAGTTTTTAAAATAAAGAATTATGGAAAAATTGACAAAAATGATATTTCATATTGAGAATTTTTCCCCAATATTATTTAACCTTCCAATATTATTTAATTAATTAGTAATTTCGTCAAGTTAAAAATTAGGTTTTCCCTTTTCCCTTTTCTGGGAAATTCATTTTTTTTAATTATCTCACTTTTGAAGTAGGAAAGTAATATGTATAATGTAAAACTTTGAGCTAAATATTATTATTATAAGCCTAATATTTAGAAATTTAAAAGATCCAAAAAGAAGATTGAAATTTTTTATTTAATTAAGAAAGACTGGGCAAATATTTTTGAGCAATGGTGTACACTGGTAGAAATAAATATTTAGGTTTTACAGTATACAAAAGAATCAAAATCTTGTCTTAAATGAAAGTCTTTTCTGAAATGTATAGTTGAGAAGATATTATTTTTTTTTCAAATAATAATTAAGATTAAAGGAAGAGTGTAAATATTTAAAAAAAAATATCGATCAGAACATAATGAATTGTACCAGAAAAAAGATAATTTGGGACATGACCTAGTTATAAAAAAAACAATACAAACATAATAAGGAGTTTCATTTTGTGATTTCGTAATTACATTTAATAACAACGTAAATATTAAAGAATGCTTTCGAAACTCACCTACCCAAACCAAGAATGCCATTGGCACCCCTAGCCAGGCAAAGTAGACGTAACTTCTCAATGGAATCCGTGGTGTTGTTTATTGCCCGTTGGGCCTTATTAATCATTTCAATCTCCTGTCGCGTCGTAGCACTCTGTGGTCTCAAGCTGAACATTGCTGGAAAGAGAAACGTCATTCGCTCACGTGACGAATATGAGTCAGGTGTAACACGTAAAGATAAGAGAGAGGGACAAGAAGGAGAGAGCTGCGCGAGTTTACATTCCAAAAGTGGACATTTACAAAAGAAGTAACGTGATGCTGCGCAACGTCTCGAAAGATATTGGGTGCTTTCCATTTGATGACATAAGTGTTCTTCTATTTTTGTATCGCCAAGAAAGATCGAATGATATTTATTGTCGACTTGTATCATTGGAAAGCATTCATTATTGGATGAGTGCAAAAATTCGTATCTGTTTTATTATTCAAAAAACTTAAAAATGGATAAAATTTAAATTTAAAAAAGTGGTTTTAAAGTTTAAAATTCTATACTTTCGAAAAATGTGTTTTATGTTGCTGTGAGTTTAATAATTTTTATATATAGAAATGATATGAAAAAAAGAACATTGAATAAAATAGTGTCACGAAGAGAAAAAAGATAAAGAAATTAAAAATATTGCTGAAACGAGAATATTTATTACTTGCAAGAAAAGCAAGTCGAAAAATTAGATTTAAACTTGAATTTTATAAATATAATTAATCTATTTAATGTATTTAATTAATATGTTTTAAATAGTTAATGCAATAAAGTTTAGGATTATAAAATTCCATCACCGAGATATATATTTTGCTTTAAGTTTCACTTCGCTCAGAATCGAGAATGATTTTATTTTAGAATTATTTCTTGATTATAATTTATTATTATAATATTATAATTTAAGATTATAAAATCTTGATTATGATTTAATAAAATATTTTTTCATGTCCCAATTTGATTTAGTTTAGTTAGTAATTGTATTAAAAATCGATAAGAAACATTGAACGCGTGCATATCTAATCTACATATCTTAACAGAAATGCAATTTTGCACATATAGTGAGATACATAGTGATAAGGTTTTTTTACTATCATGCGCACAAAGGCAGATAAAAAGTGGGTTATTGATTAATTTCTGTTGCTAACTTGTCACTTTACGAATAATAGTGGTTTTCTACATTGCAACATCGATGTTCACGTTTCCTGTCATCGACCGTCATATACCGTTCGTTAAAAATCTTTAATTATTTCATGAAACTTCTTTTTCGGTTCGACATGAGTGACATAAATAACTTCCTACTAAAGTTTTAAATGTAATTTAAAAGTATATTTAAAAATTCGAAAGATTTATATATATTACTTCAAGGCTTAAAACAATTTTTTTTCATATATTGTATAACATTATTTAAGAAATATTGTTTTCGACATATTATCGACAACTGCATAAAGATAACAATACCTTGATATTAACTATAAAAATATATTTAAAACTTAAAAATAGATAAGATAAAAGAATAATTATAAAGATAGAAAGAGAGACAGAAAGTAGTGCAATCAGCAATTAAAATAAAAATGCATATATGAGAAAGATATGGATGAGAAAGATAAAAAGTTTGTAAACTAAATCTCCTTCTTGGCTTTATGTAAATACTGAATAGAATAAATTTTATTATATTTATTTACATTATTTTACACCCGCTTACATAATTGATTTAAAGTTATTTGAAATAGATGTAACAGATAGCGCAGGAAAACGATATTAAGCACATCCTATTCTTCTCTTTTATTAATAAAAAAATATATTATCCTTTTTTCAATAATGCTAGTTTCGTTAGTCCGATATTTTTTGTAACAATTATTACACTCGTAGAAAAATTATTCATGCGGATAATTTATGAGAAATTGTGATAAAGAAAAAGAAAGATGAATATCAAAAAGAATATTCGAAAGAATATCCGATGCCTATCTCTATACAGAGAGAATTTTGTTTTAAAATTTACCCCAAAAATATGGTAGATGATACAATATTTTAAAGATTTTTACAATGCACTTCAATAAAATTAATCAAACTTATTTTATTGTTAGTAATTTTATTAATCATTTAAATGAGAAAGATTTATACATAAATATTCTTGGAAATAAACAATATTGTCTCATGACTATCATATTTTCAAGGTAAATTCTAAGAAAAAATTTTCTCCGTGTATCAATTTAGTTTAATTGTAATCTCGATTCAATTAAGATTCATAATCCATTCTTATTTTAAGACTGCAATCTTAAGTAATGTCTTAAGATATTAATACAGTCAGTTGATTGGCTTAAGACTGTATAGCCTTAAATGTAAAAATCGACCATAAATACGAGTCTGACTCTTTATCTCTTGCTAAAAAAAGATAAAGAGCATGAACCGAGATTAATATTAATCTACATTGAGAGAAACGGTTACAAATGTTCTTCCTTCCATATATTTCGCGCGGCATCACTTACCTTAGCTCGCGGCTTCTGGTGAACGAGATGGAGAACGCTGGAGAACGCAGTGGAGGATGCGCGTGTGCAGTGGAAGACGACAGATCAACGGTTCACGAGATCAACAGAAGGAGGAAAGAACCTGGCTTACTCTTTGCAAAAGGAAGCAGAGAAGGTAACAGCGACGTTTTTTCCAAGAGGACCGGAAGGCGAGTGGCGGTCCTTCCGCATGGCGGATCGTCACGAATCCTATAGCATCCTATAGCGCGACGACGATGACAATAACGACGACGCACATTACGTATAACGTACACACCCTGGACGATGTATGGGAAGAGACTATACACAGCAAAGCCCTCGGAGCGTCACGATGTATCCATAACGACCGATTTGTCACAACACGCCCATTGCTTCCGCTTCGCAAACCGCGCCGATTGCAAGCGTGACCAATTGATTGATCGATCGCCGATAGCGATTGTTTCATCGAGGGGCGAGGTCGAAGAAGAATCGGAGAGCGCTCGGGGTTGAGAGAATAATTGTTCGGATCGTCGTCATTGCCATTTAATTGGTTTAGTTATTACATTAAAAAAGATACTTAGAAATTTATTTGTGAGATCATTGAGAAAACATTTCTGATTGTCTTATTAGAATATTAATATAAATTAATGATATAATTAAATGATATAATTAATTTGCAGTATTTTTGTATGATTGATTTAGATTCTTAAATTCAAGGAGCATCTCACTGAATTGGGTAAACTCAAACACAAACTATTTAACATGGATTGAACAAACTTACTGAAGACGTTGCCTAAATATCCAACAACTTTTTCTTGAAATATATTATCAGCCAATAAAATCCAGAAAAAATATATTTTTTTTTATTGTATATCCAATATATATATATATATATATTTCAATATATATATATATTTCAAATTTAAAAAGTAAATCATCTTTTAAAAATTTTTTAATTAAAATTTTTTTTTCAACATCTTCAAAAATATCTTACGTTAAAAAATATTTCAAATAGAATTTTTTTGACTTTTAATATAAAATTAATTAAGAAAATTCTCCCATTAGGTTATCATCTAATTATTTATTTTAACGATGTGCGAAATTATCGTGACCTCTTTGACAGACCTAGATTGATCTCGATAAACTTAGACTACATCGATAACTGAGACTAAACAAAACTGAGACTAAACAGCATCGCAACAGAAAGTCCGGGAAGTAAAGAAATTATCGTACATATTTGATCAGCCCTACCTAGAGCACATCGCGTAATAGTTGCTAGCTAACAATGATGTATATGCAGTATTGTGTAGCGTTCCACGTTCTTGAACTTTTACATTTATTTATTTTTGCGCAATCGTAGACCAATTTCACAACTATGTAACAGTAGAAAAGTATGAAAAAATAACACACGTGGTCAAATGTCAGTTGACAACAATAAAAAGTTTATCATTAAAGCAATGTATATACCCTAACAATGCAGTAAGAATAGACAAACAGATATTTCTTAAGAGCAATATTATCTATATTCTTAATATTTTATTAACTGGAAGCTGAAAGATAGCCATTTTCTTATTAGATACGCTTATTAGATATGTAAAAAAATTGCGATATCTTGAAGACATCTAAAAGATGTTTTAAAATTTCGATAATGTCTAGAATTGCCCAACGAACCAATTGATGAATTAACATTTTAACAATAAGATGAGGATTTAACATTATTTTAATGTCAAAATCATTACGTATTTGACATTATTACATATTTAAAACATGTATTTCGTCACTTTCAGACATTTGAGAATATAAAGTAAGCTAAGTCTTAAGAATAAGAAAGATATACGAAAGCATAAGAAGAAAAACACGAAAAGAAAGAGAAATAGAACTACTTACTATATATCAATAATTTAACATTTACATAACTTTGTTAATTAGTAATCTATTTCTTATAATTATATAAAAATATATCAAATAAAAATTTCTATAAAAATTAATATTTTATTGTTATTTTTTTTCTTCAAAGACTCAGCTCATTTTACAACATTATAAAATTGTGTCAATATTTTCGTTCGTTGTTATATATACAAGTATTACATCATTATATCAATTTATTAAATATATAACTCCAGTTCTTATCTCATCACTTTTCACAAAACTTCGGCTTAATCGTATGTCATTGACTGTCAAAGTCTCATTACAAATGCTTTGAAGCGTTTGATTGACCAATTAGAAAAAAGAATTTTACAAATTGACCAATCAAAAATTGCTTCAAAGCATTTGTAGTGAGATTTTGCCCACAGCCATTGTAATTCTAAAATATTGAACATATTCAAATTGCCAAACTTTAACAATGTATATTCATTACTATTATAGCGCTCGTTTAAATTCGCCATATGTATCCAATATCGATAAATGTTGCTACCCAAACAGAATAACAAGTCATGATAATGTTAAAATGATATTAAAATGAATCTGAAATGATTGAAAAATGACTTTTAATCATTTGAAGTCATTTTGACATCATAATGACTTGATATTCTACTTAAGTATAGTCTATATATCCAGCAAATGAGAATAGATTAAAATGGATTGAAATTTTTTTTTATCCGAATGCATATTTTAAATAGCGACTACTTTTTTTGGATTTAATCGGATTCAATTAGATTCAATTAGATTCAATTGGATGCAATTGGATTGAAAAATTGCATTTCCTATTCAAAATTTTGAACAGTATTCACAAGTCTGTTTTTACACAGAAAAAACTAATATTATTTTTAGATTGAAAGGCATAGAGATATGCAATTCCTATAAATAAATAAAAATGCATTCAGGATTGAAAAGCATTCATTTTAATATTCATGAATCAATATTTTTGAAAATCTGAATCGATTTCAATTCATTTCAATCTATTCTTATTTGCTGAGTAGTCAAATAGTTTGCTATAGCTGTACGTACTTTTCAAAAAATATATGTATAAAATAGCTTCAAATATCTTTTTCAAAAAAATCTTGAAGATGTCTATAAAGTCCGTGTCATATTAAAAAAATTTTGCGAATCGATTAACCAAAAAATGCTTCAAATCATAAAATGAATCGCCCCCATAAAATGGATCGTAGAGAGAAGTCCAATATGAACGCAAAATTTAAAGATAGTTATAAAATATATATCTTTTATGTGTAAAAACTTCAGAATGTTTGAATAAACAGCTTTCTGTAAAAAAAATTTTTAAAAGTACTCTATTTTTTTAACTTAATTGATGAGACTCTTTCCTTAATGAAATATGTCTATCAGTATATTCGAAGTAAAAAAAATAATTGATTTCAAAGGAGATTAATAAAAAAAGATGAAAATGTCTGTTTTATTAATCGCAATTAATCGACACTCAAAAAAATAGTTTGCATTTTCTTGCATATTAACTACTGATAAGGAAACCTTTCTATTTTATCAAGTGAACCATTTTAGCGGTAAGTAAACTATTCCATCATTCTTTATCAACACTTTACATTGATAGAAATCAATTATAAATATTCTCAACATTAACAGATTCCTAAATACTGATCGCTGTATCGCTCATTACAATTGTAAGAGCAATAGAAACAATCAAATAAACATATTTCTTGTAGAACATTCACGAGTCATCTCAATGTGACAAATATTTATCGATAAGCCATTAATATAACCAGCTGGAATCTCTGGAAATAGCCTGATTTTAATTTCTAATTTAGCCGGCGATATGTCGTGTTTTTCATAGCATCCGCTCGATTACTGATAATTCAATTTCCGATTGTAATAATTCTGCATACGTCGCCGGAGTCTGCGTGGCGTGTCCAGCGTGTCCAGCCGCAAGTGAATCTTCTAGAACGGGATGAGAAACATGTGTATGGCCAATCGCGCGACGCCATTTGTACGGGGCTGCTGTCGGGTGCGCCCGACATTGGCCGGCACGTGCTGCGTGGTTCGACGCGATTGGTTCGCCGCCCCGCGCCGTCGCGTATAACGCATCGTCGTCACGGCTGTTCCGTGACAGTCGGTGAAAAAACAGCGAAGTGTTGCAGTGGCAGCGTGCGAATTCGTTGGTGATTCCTTTCTCGTTCACAGTCGACTTTTACGACGCGGCGACGATGAGGAAACTCTATCTATTGATCGCAGGATTAATCCTGCTGGCAGGTAAGCAAGAATCTATTCTCTCATCTTAGAAGACGAAATGCGCCTTTGATTATTTTATATGCACTTGCTCTTTAGGATTCGTCCGGGCCGAGGATCAGGTTGAAGATAACGCCGGTACCGTGGACGACGATCTTGGAGCTAGCCGTGAAGCATCGCGAACAGGTTGTTATCTTGTAGTTTAATTGAACAGAAAATTGTTTTGTTCATAATTATTCTATAATTTTTAAAATAAAAGTGGGTAGTGTTGTAACAGGTGGGAAGAGTTCGTTGAAGTTGATGTGTATCGACATTATTCAAATGTTGCAATAGAATTTAGAAAAGTGCAGATTTATTTCATACAGAAGTGGAATTTCTTTTATGATTATGATTTGTTCAATTTTTACATCAACTTTGAATTTGTATGTATAATCTGTCATATCTGTTATGAATTTATTAAGTATATTGAATCTTCTGTTTAAAAAAGAGTGAAATAAGTTCTTTTATTTATTCATTTATATTTGATAAATGTAATTTTCTTTATCAACAATTAATCTTATATGAAATTTTGCCTTATTATTTATAAGAACATTAATTATTGTATTACACATTTAAGTTTAAATTCTATTGCAGATCATGAAGCAGTACAAAGAGAGGAGGAAGCGATAAAGATCGATGGTTTAAATACTGCTCAAGTAAAAGAACTAAGAGATAAGGCTGAGAAGTTTGCATTCCAGACTGAAGTTAATCGCATGATGAAACTTATTATTAATTCTCTCTACCGTAACAAAGAGATCTATCTCAGAGAATTGATTTCGAATGCATCTGATGCATTGGATAAAATTAGGTTATTGTCTCTCACCGATAAAGGTGTCCTGGATACAAATAACGAATTGGCTATCAGAATAAAAGCAGACAAGGAGAACAAAGTATTGCACATAATGGATTCTGGTATCGGTATGACAAAGCAAGATTTAGTAAATAATCTTGGAACTATCGCAAAATCTGGCACAGCAGAGTTTCTGGGAAAAATGCAGGATGTCACTAATGCTCAGGATATGAATGACATGATCGGTCAGTTTGGCGTGGGCTTTTATTCCGCATATTTGGTTGCGAATGTCGTCGTTGTCACCAGCAAGCATAACGATGATAAACAGTATATCTGGGAATCTGATAGCTCCAACTTCAGCATTGTTGAAGATCCTCGAGGAGATACCTTGAAAAGAGGAACAACTGTAAGGTATGTTGTAGAATTCTTTTTAACAAATTAGGAAATTTTAAAAAGTTTCTCAAAGACTAATGATACATATTCTTATTTGCTATTATGCTGTGAAATTAATCCTTTTAATATTGTGATTTTTTAAATGTTTATAGCTTACATTTGAAAGAAGAAGCATCGGACTTCTTAGAACCAGATACGATAAAGTCCTTAGTAAAAAAATATTCGCAGTTCATCAATTTCCCTATATATTTATGGAATAGCAAAGTTATACAAGTCGATGCAGAAGAAGTGGAAGAAGATAAGCCTGCGAAAAAAGATGCTGAAAAAGATGACACTGATTCAGACAAGGAGGATGAGGATGATGACGCTAAGGTAGAAGAGGATGCGGATGAGAAGAAATCTAAGAAAGTAGACAAGACTATATGGGATTGGGAATTGTTGAACGATTCGAAACCAATTTGGACGCTGAAGCCAAACGAAGTTGACGAAAAGGAATATATTGAATTCTACAAGACACTCACCAAGGATAATCAGGAACCTCTAGCGAAGACACATTTCGTTGCTGAAGGTGAAGTTACATTCAAGTCTGTTTTGTTTATCCCGAAGGTTCAACCGGGTGACAGCTTTAATCGTTACGGTACAAAATCTGATAACATCAAGTTATATGTCAGGCGAGTCTTCATCACTGACAAGTTCACCGACATGATGCCGAATTATCTATCTTTTATTCGGGGTATTGTGGACAGCGATGATCTACCGCTCAACGTTTCGCGCGAGAATCTTCAGCAGCACAAATTGATTAAGATTATCAAGAAAAAACTCATCAGGAAGGTATTGGACATGATCAAGAAGATTCCCAAAGAGGATTATCAAACATTCTGGAAGGAATATAGTACAAATATCAAGTTAGGCATAATCGAGGATCCTCAGAATCGTGCGAGACTGTCCAAGATCTTGCAATTCCACTCGTCGACGCAGAAGGAAATGACCTCCCTGTCTGAATATGTATCCCGCATGAAGCCCAATCAACAGCATATCTACTACATTGCTGGTGCATCCGAGGACGAGGTAAAGAAATCGCCATTCGTCGAACGGCTGGACAAAAAAGGCTATGAGGTGTTGTATCTGACGGAAGCAGTGGACGAGTACGCGATATCGGCATTACCGGAATTCGATGGTAAAAAGTTCCAAAATGTAGCAAAGGAAGGTTTCACTCTGGATGAAGGCGAACGAGCGAAGGACCGAATGGAACAATTAAAGACAACGTTTGAGCCTCTAGTCAAATGGCTGAGCGACATTCTGAAAGATCATATCAGCAAGGCACAAGTATCTGAGCGTCTGACTGATTCTCCCTGTGCTTTGGTCGCCAGTATGTTTGGTTGGACCGGCAATATGGAACGTTTGGCGATTTCGAACGCACATCAGAAGTCTGATGATCCACAGAAGAGTTATTATTTGAACCAGAAGAAGACTTTGGAAATCAATCCAAGACATCCACTCATCCGAGAATTGCTACGCAGAGTCGAGGTTGACTCGACCGATCAGACAGCTAAAGATATCGCCCTGATGATGTTCCGTACAGCAACTTTGCGATCGGGCTATATGTTACGAGAAACCGCTAGTTTCGCAGATAGCGTGGAACAATTGATGAGGAAGAACTTAGGTATCTCCTTAGATGAAATCCCTGAGGAGGAGGAATTGCAGGACGAGGAATTAGCAAACAGCGAGAAGGTGTTAGATGTGGACTCTGATGACGAGAAGAAAGAAGAAGAAGAAGAAGAAGACGAGAAACGTGATGAATTGTAATAATAGAGGAGAATATAAAACGATATTCAAAAGACTTGTTCTAGAAGCGTAGCTATACAATGTATAGTTATCTCGAATTCTCCCAAGGAGGTGACCTTCATTATCGCAAATTTATAAACAATTTAGATTGTACAACTTAATAAGTTTGTTAATTCTTCTAATATCGTAGTCATTTTCGTAATGTGATTAAACAGAAGGCAAAATGTTTTTCACTTTTTCTATACGAAACTGCATAATATTGTCATCCTTTTGTTCATGTCTTATTGATACCAGTTAAATTATGGATTTTGAAGCGATTTAAATAATTTATTATAATTGTTTCATTTTGATCTTCCATATTTTTTTAGTAACGTGAAAAGAGCACTGACTGAACGTTACTAACGTATGTTTGTGATATGTGTGAATGTATTTGTACATGAAACTTACAAAAATTATATTAAAATGAAGTATATCTACTATTGATATGATTTGTATGTCATTAATATTTACAGTCAAAGTAATTGCGTAACTTTAAGTTTAGATTATTTAGTTTAGAGAGAATAAAAGGGAAAATTTATTAAAATATTCTTTATGTAAAAATATAATTATTTAAAATTTCAAAGGAGTATAAATAAAAATAAAATTACAATATATTAATATAAATAATATAGATAAGATTTTTTAATAGAAATTAAAGCTCTTTTGTACAATATCGAATGAGTTATAAATTCATTCATCAATTAAATAATAAGCTTTCAAAGATATTTTATTAAATGTTAAAAAATAAATAAATATCAGACATATATTTATAAAATATATGTGTATGCAAAAGTACAAAAAAGAAAGACTTATTATCTCTTATATAATATTGAGTCATAAATTTAACAATTATATTTTTGAAAGTTATTAAATGTTTAAAAAAATATTAATATATGTATAACAACTTAAAAATTTTGGAAAATTAAATGTCTCTTGTACAACATTAGTTGAGTCATATATAAATTCAATAATTAAATTGTATTTTTCGAAGTTATTTATTATTAAATGTTTAAAACGATATTTTGTTAGCATCATATATACATTTATAAAATATATGTATTTACAAAAAAGAAAAAAAATCACTGTCTCTTGTACAATATTGGCTTAGTCATAAATTCAACAGTTAAATTTTTCCAAGTTATTTTATTAAATATTTAAAAAAAGATATTAATATAATAATTTAAAATTCGTATTTGTTGTTCGTACACGGTTGTTTCTTAAATCTTAATAATAATTTAAAAGTTATAAAAATTTGATATCTCAGTAATTAAATTGTATTTTTTTAAATTATCTTATAAAAGTTAAAAAAAATATTAAAAGTAAAAGTTATTAAATATTTGAAAAAAAAAATTTAATATCTAGACACATAAATTCATAAAATATATACAAAAATATAATATTTTATCGTGTAAAAATATAATATTTTGATAACAAAATGAACCAGTTGGTACAAAAAAAACAATAGTTGTTTTGAAAAAAAGTATGTGATAAACTTGCGGTGAATAATTTTCTCGGAGAATGCAGAATGAGAAACGAGTTACGAGAATGCTTTGTGTTTTCGAAACAATGGCGCGTCGCGCAGTTCCGGCCGACCATAGTCGCCGGCTGGTCGGAACCGAGCTGTGACGTAAGGGAACGCCACGGGCTGGCCAATCGGCGCGCCGGATAGCGCGACGTGCCGGGCAGTCGCAGCGCGCGCCACCGGTACCGGGGTGGTCATTTCCGTTTTCGATTCCGACGTCATCCAACTCCGAAAGCCCGTGTGTTTTGTGTTTCTTTGGGGCCACGATGATTATCGCTAATTTAACGTAAGTACGCGATACGTCACGGCGGCACGCGCAGATCACCCGGACGTGTTCGCGCGGCCGCGAGAACCCGGTATCAGCGCACATCCTGCGTACTCCGTAACGCGAAGGAGCCGCTTTTTGCGATCAAGCGTGACCGCGATATTCCGCCGACCAACCAATGCCAAGACAACTGCTCCGATTCGTCCGTTAACCGGTCCGACTCATACCGTCCGATATTTCTCGCTTCCAACTCGGGATTCGTATCCGATATTAACGATAACGGTCCCCATCCACGGGGCTGGGCCCATCCCACCATCATGGGACCGGTCCTCGCGAGAGGCCAGCCGGCATGAACGCGGCTAACACCGACTGTCTCGATGTGCGCGTAAACAAAGTAAATGGCGCCGAATGGTCCCTCGTAATTTCGACACTACGCGTTCTCCAGCGTTCTACGCAACGCTCCGCAACGCAACGGTCCACAGGACACGTCAAAACGGAAATTCTTCTTCGGGCTTGTCATCTCGTTCAGAAGGAAAGGAGTGGGAAAGGGAGGGGCGGGGACATGGAGAGGGGTAGAGGGACGCAACTTTGAAGCAACGTACAAAATGAATTATGTCGCTTTAGTTCTCCCTTTTTTCATTTGTAAATACTTGTAAAGCAGAAGTGTTAACCAAATGGAGTCATTGTTTAATAGCTGACTGTGATAAAACTAACTTGGTCATAGTCGACACGAGACTACATGTATCCCATAAAATCTGAGAAATAATGTATCTGTTACAAATTTTATAGACAGAAAATTAGCAAAAATATAATAAAATCTGTTAGTGTAATTGATCGATTGTATAAATCGAGCAGAATCTGTTGTTTCGTAAATTCTAATATACAATTGGGTCATTTATATCTTATCGCTTTTTTAAATACTTGGAGTACCAAGTAATTAGTTGTAACATTTTGCACATTTTTTAAATACGCAATCTTATAAAAAATAAATACTTTCTGATGATGTTAGAAAAGGGTGAATGACTTATCATGTATAACAAAAGCCCAAAAAATTATGTAAGATACTAAGATATGACTACTTTCCTTTTAAAAGACGCAGTATCGGCATAAATATTGTTCTATCTTTGCTATTGAATGTCAAGAAGAGTAAGAATGATGTTTAAAAGGATATCAGTATAATATCCGTTTCCATCAATGTAAATTAAATTTAATCTCGATTCAATTTATTCTTAATTTTTTACTACTTAGAACTAGAAAAAAATGAAGAGTTAGTTGAACCAAGATTAAAGTTAAATTATCGTTAGTGAAAATAGGCATAAGTAATTTTATTTTGATGATTATGAAACAAATTCTGCTTGGTTTGCGAATGTGGAATCTGCTGACAAATCATTAGCAGATAGCTAATATTTTGCTTAATCAAAATGATTGTAATATTTACAACTCTATATTGATA
The DNA here is from genome assembly GCF_000143395.1 of Atta cephalotes. Classification (NCBI taxonomy): domain Eukaryota; kingdom Metazoa; phylum Arthropoda; class Insecta; order Hymenoptera; family Formicidae; genus Atta; species Atta cephalotes. Next base: position 2,668,058 of record NW_012130096.1, read on the forward strand.
TTGACAATACATTGCCAGCTTTTCTCTTTTGCAGATTGAAACTTTTGAAATTGGAATTAGGTTTCTTCATGTCTTAAAATATTTCAAAAAAATATCGACTATAAAAAGAGCAAATACATTGCTGGTCTTAAGACAAAAATAAGCAACTTATAAAGATAGTAAAACTATTGTGTACATAAAGAAAAAATTGAAGCAAACTTAAAGTGACTCGTGACCGAACTATATTTCGGGAATATTAGAAACATGGGCATTCAAGACTTGCAAACTTTCTTGGACAGCAATTGTGTACAAGGGGGATCTGTACCTGTGGACTTGTTGAAAATAGCGCGAATGGTCGCTCAAAAATCTCAACGTAATCGTGTGATTAAAGGACAACAAATACACAATTTTAGTAAATTAAGACTAGTTCTCGATGGAGAATGCTGCTTGGATCGATTGTATGGAGGATTCTTCTCAGGTAAATAATAAAAAAATATATTATAATATAAACATAAATAAATTTAATTTTGACAAGGCAAATTTTATGTGTTACTGTATAATTTTAAAATTCATTAGTTTTTTCTCGAACAGAAATAATTTGATTATTAATACTATTGTTGCTTTGGTACAGATTGGGCTTGTGGTGGACAATGGAACCGTATGCTCCAATTCCTTGCTGTTCTTATACAAGCAATGGAAATGTCGGGCTTAGAGATAGCTGTGTTCTTTAATGGATGTTTCGAACCTCTTCGAAGACCAGATTGGGTGCAACATCAGTTGCAAGTACGCGCTAAAGTTAACAATGTAAGTTCATACAAATATATTTTCAGATTAATTGTGAGTGTTAATTAAAATTTTTGAAGATATCTTTCTGAAATGTTTAGGTCTTGAAACATATAACAACGAAAGGTACGCCGCCACCGAAAATCTGGTGGACTCCTCCTGTATGTTTAAGGACCAGTTTACGTATGGCTCTTAGGCATCTGAATGTCACAGTTGTAAGTTAATAAACATTATTTTCTGTTTTTAATCTTTGTAATTATAGTTAAATTTTTGATTTAATTAAAATGCACAAGAAAAGAGACAGTAATATTTTAATGTGTACAATAATTTAAAAAATTCATAAAATATTACATAATGTTACTAATATTTTAACAGTTATGTAGTATGGATGATCATCACCAAGAAGTTATTGCTTATTGTCGTGAGAATAATTACAACGGACTCATAGCTGATGATGCAGAATATGCTGCATTTGATCCTCCACGCTACTTCTCATCCGAACAATTAAAACTTACATACAAGGTATGTATTTTTTAGTAATAGAAATCAGTATTTTATGTAATGATAATTTACTGTAACATATTACATTTTTTCCCATAACAGGGTTCTCTTGATACAAAAGAATATATGCTTTCTGAACTCACTAGAGCTCTTAACATACCATCTGACAGGCTCTGTATATTGGCAGCTTTACTTGGAAATTACATATTGACCGAAAACGACTTGGCCGACTTCTATAAAAATAATAATATTAGCACCAATGTGCTAAATAAGACAAGCGTTGAACAAATGATTAAAATAATTGCAAATTTTGTCAAGGAACTTCCATCTGCAGAATTGGATGTGGTTTCACAAAAAGTGTTCGGTTCTGTCTCTGATCCAAGATGTTCGAAATTAAGACAATCTGTTCAATATTATTTAAACGGAACAAAAGAAGGGTTTTTACATTATAAACCTGTGAAACCAACAAAAGGTGAGACTTTTTGATTTAAAAATATTTTCAAATATTTTATTATCAAACAATTTCAATATATTTAAAAATTGGGATGTACTATTAAAGAATTTTTTATTAAAAAATATTAATCTTTAATATAAGAAAAGTAAATATTTTAGCATTTTCAAGATAAAATTCTAGAAACTGAATATAGAAGGAGATGGTAATCGCATATATAATTTTATTATATATGTATCTGTGTTGTTAATTTTAGTTTTCACATAGTTTAATTAATAAATTGAAAATAAAATATATCCGTGCCAATCTTTTTCAGTCCATAAACTAGATTCCAAACCGAGCACACAGACTCAGTCGAGTTTGTCCGACACACCATCAGCCTCGGAAGGTGACTCTAATTTAGAAACATCGAGATTTGCCTCTGAAACTTTGGAGAGCGAACGTGAAAGTTTGAACGCGTACAAACAGGCAACAGCCAACGCAAAGACGGCGCCGCAAATTGTGATCGATCCACCTGGTATTCAGGGCCATGGAGATGCCGATGCCATACGCACAGAGGAAGAGCAAAGTATGCCGGCTAAAAATCGATGGCTTTTGACGATTTATTGCTATTCTATCTTAAACGTCTGGAATTTTTGAAACAGGCGATGGACATGCTATCAACGGTACTCATAATCTCTTGATAAGCTCGTCAAGTTCGAGTAGTAGCTCCTCAGCGACATCGCCATCCCATGCAACAGCCGATTCTGCGAGACAGCTGGAGAAAACTCATATTCCTACAACATCACCAGAAGTTATGCGCACCGCCTCGGAACGTCATCAGAAGGGGCTCATGTCACCATACATTTATCAAATTCTCATCGCTGGTGAAATCAAATTGCCGGTCCTCCTGGAAGATGAAAATCATCGTGAATTTCCTTCTATTCATGTCATTTATAGACCAATTCGACAAATGGTATATGCGATTTTGTTTAATCTCCATCATCGGATGTATCTAGCTACAAAGAGTAAAGAAAAAGGTGGTAAGTATAATGTTTTACAAATAATAAAAAATTCATGTTTTCTTCATTAAATTTTGTAAATTTATTTGACAGATAGTGAAAAAATCGAGATACCGGATGTAACAATAAAAGAGTGGGTATGGTCCAAGTCCAATCCATATCAGACTCCTGAATTAGTGAAAGCAGAGCAGATTGGCTGGGGAGTGCCTACGATTCAACGTTTGTGGTTTGGGTAAGTGGTTTTATCTCAATTAAATTGCGTATATATAATAACATTGTGGATTGATTATTGAATTGAAACTTTCTGTAGACTCATATAATTTTTATAAATTGACAAGATTTCCTGTTCTTCAGCACAGTTATAGATGATAAGAGGCGAAGGCTTAGGGGTTTTCTGACTTGTATGAGATCAGACACACCTCTAATGTTAAATACCTCATATGTACCGCAACATCTGCTGGTTATGGCCTGTGTTTTAAGGTGAATATTGATTAGGATTATTTTAAGCTTTTAACAGATTTTTTTTTTTAATTAATTGAACATGATTCGATCAATGAGTGTTTCTCTAATTGTTTCTTTCGCAGATACATTATGTCTTTTTCTGATAAAATAAAGATCTTGCGCCGTCAGGAATTAGACGCTTTCATCGCCCAAGCTTTTTCGCCGGAGCTTATGAATGCTCAGTATTTGCAGGATTTACAGGTAAAATGAACATGTATAATTCTTACAATACAGCTGTTATTTTAGGCAATGATTAAATACTTGAATAAGTCAACATTTAATGTATTATTTGTATACAGCTTCCATTAGTGACGTCACGCGGTGTACAATTGGCTACTTTGTTCATGGCTGGTGTTGAGACTGCATTGTTAGCGAACGATGCATGTGGCGCGCCGATTCCATGGTTAATGTGTTGCCCTTGGCTTTACTTTGATGGAAAATTGTTTCATCATACGTTGGCTCGTGCTACTATTGCTAAGAACTTATTGGAATTATGCAGCGGTCATATTGACCGCGTTGTAAAGGTCGAAAGAATGAGAAAAGCTATACTCGAGGGAATTACCGTCGTGTTTGCGCGACCGCCTTTACCTGTCACGCCAGGTATATTACATTCATTTTAGCATTAATGTTTTCTCTTTTATTTATCTGTCTTTAATTGGGATGTGGTTTTTCGAAATTTTCGAAATGTTTTCAATTTCTTAATAAGTTTCTAATAATTCCTAATTAATAAATTTCTAATTAAAATAATAGCTTTCAAAATTTAATTATGAAAAACACTGCATTAATTATACATTATATCCCATTTAATACATTTACTTAATGTAATTTAATTAGTATAATATATTTAATATGACACATTTAATAATTTAATGTTATAATCACATAAGTTGTTAATAACATTAGTAATTGTAAGCTGAGAAAAAAAGGAACAAAGTTAATTTAATAACTTTTATAGTTTAGTTTAATTGGTATAATTTATTTGATTAATGGATGCGTGAATTTTGATAATTGTTCTATTTTATATTTTTTTTATTAATAATTCTTCCAGTTTCCTTAGCATCCTATGATCTTTCATAATAGGATGTTTTCGAATGGAAGTAAAGCAAAAGCAGCTAATATTGCTTCGTGGAGTTTATCAATATAACCCTACGAATCTCAAAACTGCGATAAAATATCCTGATAAAGAAACTCAATTCATATACTTTTTATATAAAACTGAAAATTGCTGCGAGAATATTGAAGTCGTTAAGAAATTATTATGATATGTCGATTACATATCGTAAAAAGATTATACATATTTTTAAGAACAATTCAAATACAGATATTACATAGAAAATTAATTAACATTCTATAAAGAAACATATTTGTTATAAGCAAATTGTTAAATAATAAAAATTAATCTTATTTATGAAATGCTAATATTCTTCTATATAACAAAAATTATTTCTACATGGCATTTTAATTTTTTTATATAATTTAATAATACATAATTTTTATCTATTTTTATTTGTTATATATCTGTATAACAGTTATATATCTGTATAATAATCTTATTTAATATTATTACAGGTATTCGTGTATCAGTTCCCTCCAATATTTTGCCTGCTAATTGTACTATTAACGACGGATTGATGCGCGGTCGTGGCAGCGGCACATTACCGCAACGTGGTTTAATGCGTCGCCCAATCCCTTCGCGTGGTGGTCAACTGGAAATCGCTGGTGTTGTAGTAGGTCAATGGGGCCCAAATTACGGACAACCCGGTCGATTGCCGCAACCCTTGCAAGGACACCCTCGCGGACGGATTCCACCGCAGGTAAGGTATAATAGATTTCAATAGGGTATGTGATTGCAAGTAATTTTATAACGATGGCTCGATATCGTTGCGTGTATATGGAGTAAGAAGCACACGATGACGATATTCTGGACAGATTTTAGGGGAACGTTCGAGATATTGAGTAGTCCGCTTTCACTATTTAACGTCGCTGGTGTGATCGGATAATACGTGCATTTAGGAGGGACATCACGTAAATCAATTTAATGCAGAATTATTTGCTTATACAGTTTTTTATATAGTTTTTATATGTAGACGTTCGATACATCATGGAAATAAATCTGGAATCATGTACTTGAGAATGTATATTAAGCGGAGGATAGTTAATATATCCTCGTTATGTGTGTTGCTTTATTACATCATTAGGATGAAAAAGAAATTATTTTGACATTATATTTACATGATGTTTTTTTTGTAGCATTGCGGTTTTGTATTATCGCATGTTTTTTTATATGTAATATGGACACTGTTAAAATAAAGGTTTCTATATATTTTAATTCAGAGTATTTTAACTGGTGTTCCTTTTATATGTATTCTTTTTAGGTAACATATATGTATATATGTATATATATATATATATATATATATATATATATTTCCTTCTTTACGTAAGTAGT
>NW_012130096.1:2675309-2677140 GCF_000143395.1 Atta cephalotes
AAGAGAGAGAGAGAGAGAGAGAGAGAGAGAGAGAGAAAGACGAAAGAAAGAAAGAAAGCGAGAGAGAGAGAATGAGAGAGAATGAGAGAGAATGAGAGAGAATGAGAGAGAATGAGAAAGCCACGATAATGATGTACATAAACGTGGCATATTACATCGTTATAGACATATATACATACGGGTACATTCACCGTATGTACATGTGTGTACGTGATCTAAATCATATATTTATTTGCGTTAGAGAATTGTGTGAATGGGTTTCCTGAATGGAATTTGAGGTTTAGATACGATAATGTTTCTATCTAACACAGACTTGAAGCATATCGTAAGGATATTTAATATAAAAGTATTTGTTGCAAAATAATCCTTACGATATGTTTCATATTGTTTGAAAAATATGCTACATTAGCATGTGCTACAATTTATTAGACAATTTATTAGAAATATTTAGTCCATTAAATTTATTGACAATGTATTATGTGCATTACAATATATTATTATGATATAAATATTATTTATATATTATATATAAAAATATTAATATTATATAATAAACAAATCTATATATGCACGATTTGGAAATTTCATATAAAATAAATATTTATGTAATATTAATTTATATTATAATATTTATATTATAATAGTACGAAATGTTGCTAGATCAATTTCAATATTTTAGTTTGACAAAAATTGCTAATAATTTGTTTAAAATATGTCAAATTGAATGTTAAATATTTGAAAAATGAAAAATTAATTTTATTACGATTAAAAAAGCGAGCTTTTCTGTGCATACCTAGTGTAGCATATTCCCAGAAATATTCTTCGTTTAATTGTACATATGAACAGTTGCTTTATAAGTGACGCAGTGTGATTGATATGGTGTATATATAGAATCCAGATGCGTATGTATTTATTACGCATCGGAATAGGAGATGATTATGTTAAAAATATGCTATTTATGTGTAGAATAGTCTAAATGACTTTCTACCAAAGATCATCGGAATTTAAAAGAGATAAAAACAAGGGTTCTTTTATCAATAGAAATGATATATAACAGCGAAATAACAAGACAGCACGACAGAACACGATTATTAAAATAAGTAATGAAGATGAGACAGACACGTGTCTAAGACATGTGTATGAAAATGATTAAAGCGAATAAAAAGAGGAAACCATTTATTGAGATAATATAATGAGATATGGTGATAAGATAAAATGTTATATTTTTGTAGATTTGTTATTGCGTAAAATGCATTAGGACAATGAGAAACTTTATATAATTTGAGTAAAATGACAGTTAACGAGTCTGAGAAGTTAAAAGTTAAAGGAGCAAGATCCTGTGAGAGAGAGAGAGAGAGAGAGAGAGAGAGAGAAATAGAGTGAGAGAAAGAAAGATAGAAAGAAAGACAGACGGAAGTGCTTTAAATGGCATGTTAAGAAAATGACATCCGCGGATAAATTTTGCTGAAAAGAAAAAAAAAGAGGAAAAGAGAGTCCCATGTTCTCCTACATTTCCGAAGCTCTCAGTTTTCTGAGTTGCGTGTAGGAATAGGAAAAAGATATATAACATATATATATATGAATAACAGAGATGAATTATAACTAATAATGTCAGCTTCGATATGCGCCGAGCATATGTGAAAAATAATTCGACTGTTTTACACGATGCATATGCGAAGTAATCAACATTTGCTTAACGTATTTGTCACGACGAGCGTTTGTAAATCATACGTTTCACGGATACATGTAATATGATTTTATAATCACTCGAGTCTCATAAACGACTTATGATTAGCGTACGAACGCTTACGATTACTTTGCAAAGTACGTT
>NW_012130096.1:2677160-2679259 GCF_000143395.1 Atta cephalotes
TATATATATATATATATATTTTCCTCTTTACGAAGTAGTCAAAGCATTATTTCTAAAGCATGTATTTAAATAGCTGAGCAATATCTAATGAAATATAATATTCGTAAAGTTACACATAATTGTAAAACATTATAAATAAAAATGACATATCTATTAAAATTATTAATTAACATATCATTTAAAAATAAATTTTCTATTCGAGAAATATTTATTATAATATCATTCTTTTTTGTTTACTTACATTTTTATAATAATTCAAATCACAAGTTTGTGTCTTTGTTAATTTAATTATTCAACATTATATATGTAACTTTTATTGATATATGATAATTAATTTGTATTTGCTATTATTAAAAATTAAAAGTAAGGTTTATGAAACACTATGACATAATTTTAAAAAAATATGATATATATACATATATATATAAAATATGGTAAAAGCACGCCTGCACATGTGCTTCATTTTTTGGAAACTCTTAACAGAGAGATAAATATTAACAATAGTTAACAACAAACAAAGAATTTCTTAAGACCATAAATGTGATTACACAATTGTGTAGATAAATATTATTTGGATAAAAAAAGGGATTTAATAAAAAAAAATAAATTTTTATTATCATTATTAATGAGAAAAATTTTTATCTTCTGTAGAGCATATCTTTCTAAAAACTTACCTTTTGAAATTTGAATTTGAATTTTCAATTTTACTGTAATTCAGTTTATCCTTTTTGCATTCAATTTTGGAATCGGCGTTATCTTTTATTGAAATATATCCTTCTAAGATATAATTTTATAATGATTTTGTGATGGAAAAGACACGTGTTGTGCTAAAATTTTATTTAATTGAAGAAACAATAAATTTACATAAATATATCTTTTAAAATGTAATTTAAAATGAGAAATGATATTACACGTGCAACATCTTAAAATCATATATATTATAATTTTAAATATATTATTACATTGATCTGTCTGCGTCACATCAGATCATATCGAAATATGTCGTGCTTAAAAACACGAGAAAAACGAGCATTTTGAGCTTTCTTTTTATATAAATTCTAGACTTATCTTCTGAAGCATTGATTTAAATAATCTAATAAAGAATTATTAGAAAATTATTAAGAAACATAATAAATTATATTTGGAATACGTCACAACAATATTTTATTTAGATAACAAGAATTTTGTATCACAATTTAGATAAATTGTGTTTTTGTAGGTAACTTCTATTGGTGGAATTAAATACGGTCTTCCACGTGGATTTAATCCAATAAACCGACCGACATTTCAAACACGCGGAGCTACTCGTGCTCCGATCGCTGGACGTGGCAAGAAGACTCAAATGAAGGTAAAAATATCTTGTAGGTATACGAATGAAAAAAAATATCGGAGGTGATGGAAACTTAGAATGAATTTGGAACAACTATTATTTATTGGACAATTGCTTAAATCGATAATGTTTATATGTTGAGTAAAGTTTATAACTAGTGAAATAACAATTAATTCGAAATACATACACATATAAACATAATCTAAACGTAAGGCGATTTCTATTTCTGAAGACATATGAGATAAGAAAAATATTTAGAAGAGATAATATATACACATATGTATGATTATGTATATTTAAATCATCAAAATCGAAAAATATAATTTGGATACTTTTCTTAATAACAATATATAGAAATCTTAAATACATTTTTATTAATTATTTTTATTAATTAGGTGACGGGCAAAAAGAAAACTACTGTTAAGAAAACTAAGGAAACAGAGAAAAAGGATATCAAAAGCCGTGGTATTGATGGAATAACAGATTATAAGTAAGCGTTTTTTTTGTATATACTAAACATGTCTTATAATCATTTATTAATCTTCACATTTATGATAGCAAGCTTCACATTTATGAATGCAAGAAAATCTTTTCTTGCTTCATTATTCTCATTTTATAAAAAAAACTTGTCTTCTTTATTTTGATATACGTATAAGTATATACGTATAAGTATCTTTAATTTAATTTTTATTTAATAAAACAATTGTATAAATTATATAAATTTTATATATATATATATATATATATATATATATATATATATATATAT
>NW_012130096.1:2687904-2693058 GCF_000143395.1 Atta cephalotes
GAGAGAGAGAGAGATGAAGAGGGAGTTTGGATATGGTTGGCTGATATTTTCGGAAGTTTAATGATTTATTGAAAACGTGTTGTCATGTCTTGAATACAATTAAAAGAATATGAAAAATTACATCCCGAGTAAATACTTTACTTCCTAATCCACTTATATTATTACAATTACATTTATGTTTATCCATGTATTATTTATTTATTTACGATTACATTTTATCCATTTATAAATGCTCCATACAAAAGAGCGACATGCAAAAAATCGTTAATATATAAAGCATAAGTCCTTATTTTAATGTAAGATAATTTCATTTTATTAATTTCGAATACTCTATGTTGCAACATGCAAAATATTCCTAACAATATTAGCTATTATAATAGCTTATTAAAAAGAATATAAAGACAGGAAGTGTGAAGAGTTGATTGTGTACGTGAAAAGATTGATTGTAATATTTCATTATAATGTTGTTGTTTATATGAGAATTAGTTATTAAATTTAAACATTCAATAAATAAAAAAAGAACCTTATTATCATGGGCAGTACGATTTATCATTTTTTTCATTGTTTACTATTATTATTAAGTATATCACTTATATAGCTTTCTGAGAGAACTACTAATCCCCTCACTTACTGGATAGATGTAAAGTTTTTTCTTGTACTTTTCTACGTCAACTATATGATGATCTGCAATTTCCTTATTCTGTTCATTGGTTATATATTCCAAAACGAAGTACTGCGCTTTCTTGCTATCCTCAGTATCTACAACTTTTTAAAATTTTAATTCTTTTAGTAATTTAAGTATAATCCAACAAAAAAGATGGAAGATAAAAAATGTCACAAAATTAGAACTAAAAAAACAATTACATTAAATTGAACCGATGAATCTAATCAACTAAGAGAAATCCTATTATTGTCAAAGTATATCTTAGTGCTTAAATATATTGGTGTTCAATAAAAAAATTATTTACTTACTACTTGCTTCCTTGACTGCACTTTCTTTCGGATCAGTTCCTACTACATGTACGCTCAATTTTCTGAAATTACTTCCGTTCAATGTGTGCTTTGCAGACCATTCTCTTAATTCGTTGATTTTTATATCTTTTATTGCGAGTACTTCCCTCTCGAGTCTGTCAAACATATATTGCCAATGCGTGATCTCATGCCAGTTTCTATTAACTTCTTCTTCAAGATCGATATCGGCACATTGCTTTAATTTTCTTAGTGCCTCCTTGGCATCATCCAATTCTTCTTCTGAGAAATCTTCCAAAATCTTATTAAACGATTTTAAAAATTCTTCGATCCGCTGATCCACATGTTCGGTTGTATATTTATCTGCCTGAGTGTGAACAGTAATAGAATATCCTAAGATTCCGTTGATCTCTCTAAGAACGCAAGAGACATCATAACCAAGCTGTTCTTGAGTTCGCAACCGATTGAATAACGGTTCTTCCATTATCATCTATAAATAAAGTGCGGATGAATGTGATGCAGATAAAATCAATCGCGACAATCAAAGATGTTATTCATATACTTTTACAAATAAATTAACTGAAGATTCCATGCATTAAAAATATATGAAACTAAGTTATTTAATACTTACGATCATCAGATCGATCAACACCGATAATTCGATCGATTCGACACCAGCTTGATAATAATTTGTTATTACTGAATTTGCATCAATTTTGTTGATATTTTTTAACTTGCAACAGGACGTGCCCACCGGTATCTGAAAGACTCTCATCTGTGGTATCATACTAGAAGTCAAGGGACCGCAATTAATTATTTTAACACATTTGTGTACGGTATCGATCGCAGCGTTCTGCGTCAAGTTGCCTTGCACGAGGCACTGAATGAACAAATGATTGGTGAAAAATTTCACAAAACCTTGGAATTCTTCAAAATTGATACCACGTAGAGCAGTGTGCATGTCAACGTGTGTATAGTGAGAGAGTTTCAATATCCATAATCTCACATCCCTGTATGAAAAAGATATATATATATAATAATATATATATATATATATATAGAATAAAGATATATATATATATATATATATAGAATAAAGATATATATATATATACATAAAAAAAATTGATTAATAAGCAGGATGTAAATAATATAATTCATTCTTTCAGTTAAATAAAAACTTATAATTATTACTTGATAATTATGTTTGATAATAAATAGCCAATACCTAACGAGCTTCCCAGGTTTTATAAACGTATTGTAATATGTTTTAAGTTGTTGCACTTTCACAATTTCAAATAAATCCTTTGTAACAAGGGTTGGATACTCCACCATGTATTTTGCAATAGCCATCAACAAGAGCTGCAATATAAATAAATTGATACACCTCGAAATTATATTTACAATTCCAACGCACGCTGAATGACTTACTGGCAGTTTTTCGTTAAATCCATTCATTTTTATTGTGATACCTTTCTCACTAACACTGATGTTATAATTAAATCCAGCCGCTATAGCAGGATATAATTCTTCAATCAATAGCAGTTTTAGTACATTGCAGTACATTTCCATGAGAGCTGCACTGAAATGTCATTAATGTGAAAGTTTTTTTAATAAACATAAATCATTATCATAATAAAAATCATAATATTGATAATTACAAGTAATTTAATAATTATAAGATATTAGTATATAGAGTGAGCACTATTATTGTAATGTAATTTTACATGTTACTTACTTCTCTGGCGATTGAAGTCCCAGAGGAGAAACAAAATGAAAATTCATATAACATTCTGGCAAACGAAACTTTGGATCCGGCCGATACCAAATCTCTGACAGAGTATTAGAATATAATTTTACAGGATATTTCGGAACTTCCGCTGGTAACGGTATTAAAGAAAAGTCGCTAGTAAGGAATGTATTCTCTAATGGTAAATGAAAATCTGGCAATGGCTCGATAGATTTCCAGCGTTCGATCCATTCCTTTGATATCTCGATGTCTGTATACTTGGTTTGGAACCATGGCTCGACTTTATTTAATTCGTGACAATCAAAATCTTCGTTGAAAATCATGATATTTACAGTCTCTGGTACTAAATAATCCAAACATTTTTGTATAGCTTCTGGATTATATTCAGAGTAAAGCTCGTTTCCAGTTATATAATCGCGCGACGGATAAAAGTGCATACTCTCACACAAATCTTCAACATAATCCGCTGGATCCTCTTCATCGGCAAATCTAAAAAAGTCTCCAAGTATAAGTAGTGTCTTATACATTTATTGTTCTCTTTCAATCACATTTCGCACATCTATTTATTTCTACAATTGGTTTACCTAAAATTATTTTCTTCAATCTGATAAATTTCATCGTAAATTCTTTTTTGTGGACCCTCCTTCTTCAATAAATTGATAAAGGAAAATATCGCATCTAGAACTTCCTCCAGATGTTGTTGTCCTTCATAGGAGAGTATTATAGTAATCTTTAATAACGCATACATGGAGCTGTGTTCGAAACCACTTTCAGTGCTACCACTGAATATATCGAGACTCCACATTTTTTTTCGTAAATAACTAATTAAGGAACCTTTTCCTTCATGCCCAATAATCCATGAGATATATTGGTGTGGTTTACTTTTGTATAAATGAAGTAACGAAGGCATTGCCCATGTTAGTTCCAGCTGTAAAAAAAACAATTTTCACGATTTAATATATTTATTCAGTATAAAAATAACTTTTTTTGAATCTATTCAAGTTACGTACTTGGCTAACATCTTTAAAAGGTTTAACTTTATACATTTTTCGGAAAGCGGGAGTATCAAAAGAAACACCGTCTTTAAATGCGGTAAAGTCATCAGGAGGCAGTCCATTATTTGGTACATCAGCAAAGTACGTTATGACATATTTTTCCAACGTATCCAGCGGTAGTCTTGCCTAGAAAAAAAAGTATTATGTTATGAATTAACTATTTGATAAGTAATCAACAGTTCTCGTCAATTTTAACGATGTTACCTGTATAGCTAATTTCATTCTGTGAGCACTGTAATGGCGCTCTCTAAATTTGTGTAGTTCTTCGTATAATTTATCATCATGTACATTATCGCGCAATGTTATTAAATTGCCCCAAATAAATTTGTTGGCTGGATGACCAGTTTGCGCGAAAGAAGAAAACAGTTGTTCCTTTCTGTTCTCGTCACAAGGTAAGGCCAACTGAAATTCTATATAAGTATGGCATATCAAGACTGCAAGTGGCAGTAACAGTATTACGATTATGATTTATATACCGCTTTCTACGGCTTCTCGCTCCCGCGTGATGGCATCTTTCTTCATCAAGGGTTTAATAAAAAATTGAGCAAAACGATCGAGAGCTGACGACAAATGTTTCTCCTGGATATCGAAGTAAAATGTGGTATGCTCGCAATCCGTTGAAGCATTGGTAAAGCCACCACGCTTACTGATAAACGCATCAAAATCGTTTTCCTACAAGACAATACACATTTAGATAATAATAATTGAATTTTATAGCAAATTCATACATATATCATGTTTTAATACTTGAGGATATTTTTCAGATCCCATGAAAACCATATGTTCAAGAAAATGTGCCATGCCTTGAACCTCTGGTGGATCACTGAAACTGCCTACTCCCACACATAGACCACATGCAGCCTGTTTAAAAAATATATTTGCACATCACACATTGTATACAGGATGTTAAATAGAGAATTAAACACAATCAATAACAGGTAAACAATTTTAAATTGAGATATATAAATATTTCTAAATGAATCTGTAGACTCTTTTGTAGATAGTAGATAAAATATTTCAAACGAAAATTCTTAATAAAATTGATAATATTAAGCCTCGAGGAAATCTTTTTCATAATTTTAGATTTTTCGACAACAAATTAAATTACAACAAATTTTTTATAATTATATGTAATTGCACTAAAAGTATATCCTAAACTGCAACAATCTTAAAATGTCTTATTCATACCTTTTTTTCATCTCTCTTAACTCGTTTAACTGAAGAACCATCTTCTTCATCGTAGTCATCGCTTATATCACCTTCATCTTCGTCTTCATTATTTTCTCCATTCTCTTCGCTACTTTCCTCATCCTCAGTTTCATCTTCGATAGATTCTATATTAATATTCAAAATAAACTTTATAAATACAGATAAATAATT
>NW_012130096.1:2698864-2704026 GCF_000143395.1 Atta cephalotes
ACCAAAATCCGGACAAATCGAATAATTTCTTTAAACAAAATGGTTTTAATGAAAATTAAATATTACAAAAAATTCTTTTACATGGCACTTGGGGAATCCCTGTAGAGCACAATTATATATCTTCCATTAGCTTGAATGACGATCTCTATTTTCTGAAGCATTCACACGCACGCTGTAATGTAACGCTGTCCATGCCGACGAATGCTGCTTCAATAGTGGTCCTTAACATGACGTCACATTGGGATGCCGAGACTTGTTTGTGTCCTTTTAACTACGCTCCATACATAGTAGTCCAAGGGATTATCTGAGCTGTTGGGAGGCCAAAATGGGAGCCGAGGCGAGCAATTCGGCTTATCCTGGCAGCCTCAGAGAGTATCTGTCGTATCTTTAATGTGTACGATTTGTATCAAAGGTCCTTCTCGGCAATTCGATGCATTATTGGCTCACTTACACCAACAATCGATGCTAATTTTCGCAATGATTGCCCTGGATCATTCGATATCAGCACTTGAGCTCTTTCAACAACTGTGGGGGTCCTCGCGATGCGTTCTTTCGATTGATTTTTCCTCGCTGGCATACTGAAACCTCTGTTGGACTGTTCTAAAGCATATATCTTGCACAACATCATAAGCCATTGATCTCGGGTATCCAAAGAACCGAATTATTTGCTGAGCGCCCAGCGCGAAAGCCTTTGATAATCACGGCTCTTCAATTATACTCTGCACTTGGTTTCAACATCACGGTCATTTTGAGAATATGACTGTTTACTAGAAGCATCAGGCTTTCTCGGACGCCAACAATCTCTGGCGAAGGCACAATATAGCGGAAAATTCAAATTGAAATTTGTCCGGATTTTGATGATGCACCCTGTATATATACAAGGCATATTCGGAAAGGTTACATTTTACAAAAATCGAAAAATGAATATTTATTAATAAAATTTATATAACATATTATACAAGTAAAGCACTATTTTTCCACGTAATCGCCATTCAGTTCCAAGCATTTGAGTCGTATCAACTTTTATTATACCTATGTTATATATCTCGCCGCTACCTCCTTTGATCATTCATACATTCTTCTCTTGTCAGTAGAAAAACGTTTGCCACCCATGTGTTCTTTCAACATGGTGAAAAGAAAAAAGTTATTTGGTGCTAGATCAGAGCTATGGGCAGGATGGTTCAGAATATCCCAAAACTGTTGAGGAGTGCATTCTGTTTTATCCTTGTTGTTCATTGAATGTTGTTGAAACAAGGATAAACAATGCAGTATGCACATCATGCGTGAAACAGAATGTACCCGAGATCGATTGTTTTGCGCATGGTGTGGAGCCGAGCGTTGTCATGCAACAGATACGTATCCTTTGTCAGCCGCCCTCTCTTATTTTGTATGATCTGTCGAAACTTTTTGAGGGTCTCGCAGTATCTCATTAATAAATTAACCTGGAGTCATAAAATTGGAGGCAAAATGATCGATCTGAGAGGGAAACGTTTTTCTACTAACAAAAAGATGAAGAATGCCGTGTGTGAATGGTCAAGAAAGTTGGCGACAGAAACGAGTGACATAGGAATACAAATGTTAATACCACGGTTCACCAAATGCTTGGAACTAAATGGCGATTACTTGAAAAAATAGTGCTTTATTTGTGTGTTGTAATATGCCATATAAGTTTTATTAATAAATATTCATTTTTCAATTTTTGTAAAATGTAATCTTTCCGAATATGCCTTGTATATACACACATCTTTTTTCATTATCATTACATATCCTGATAGCAAAATGTTAGCAATTTGTTTGCAAATTGGTAGTAAACTTAATCAAAAAAAGAGATTTTAATTCCAAAATCATAACCATTTGTGTCCGCAGTTTGGCTATGGATTCGTTGTCAAAACCTATTGACATGTTTTACCAGCAATTGCTGACCAAAAACCAAGCAGTCTGCTGACATAATTTGACAGCAGATTGCGAGCAGAAACCGAGCAGAATCTACTGATATAATCTGATGGCAAATTGACAGTAGAAACCAAACAAAATCTGTCATTTTCATTTAAATCAACTTAATTTCTTATAAAAAATTTTGCATATGTAAAGAATTATATATAATTATACACAATTATATTTATATATATTTGTGTGAAAACTGAAAACAATCAATAATTTTGTTGCTAAAATATTATTGATTAGCTTCAAATTTCAAAGTAAACATGCGAAAATAATCAAAAAATATTCGGAGATTCAAAAAATACACTCTGAAAGAACTTGGGAAATCTCTAAGAGATTTGCCTATTCGATTTACATACACTAATTCTTATAGGACTCCTGGACGTTTTCTTCTTATGAGAAGTAAGTTCATCTCATAACTGTATATAAAAAAAGACGGATTTTGCTCAATTTCTGCTATCAATCTATAATCAAGTTATGTCAACAGGTTCTGCTTGGTTCTGCTTGCACTCTACTGCCAGGTTATGCAATAGACTGTTCAATTTCTGTTATCAATTTGCTGCATAGCATGTCAGCAAACTTGTCATAATTTTGGGCAGTTTTATAACAATGTTTGTATAAACTCTATGTATAATTTATTGTCTTTCTGCAATAAAAAAATGGTAGCAGGCTCTGCTCAAAATTAGTCTCCATAAATTTTGCTATCAGAGTACATAACATCTTATTTTTAATAAATTGGCGCAACAAGTTATATTATCAGATGTCTTACCTTTATCCTGATCATCTTGATCCTGAGAAGCACAAGTTTTTGAATGTATATCGGATATTAACAAAGCCGTTAAACCATTTGATAATTTGATGACTCTACATTAGGAAGACAAAACACACAATAATAATATAACAAATCAATAAGTTTATCATATAAACCTAATCCTTCCTTAATAAAAAGTAACGTTTCTAAAAAAATTGCATTAAATCATGTTCCTCTCTTCCATTTCAATCGAAAAAATGTTTAATTCAATCGAAGGAATACTTAACTCTGCCTTACCTGTATTCTTTTTTATCGTTCTCCGATTTGATGGGCGTCTCCAAATATTCAACTTGATGACCCTCCCCGTCACCATTCGTATGCTCCATCTCTGGCATTATATTGACGCAGGGGAAATCAGAATGGAAATTAGGTCGGTCAATAGAATACAATTTAATCGGAAAACTCACAATGGGATTTTGAATCGTTTCTAACTTCCTTTTCTGTAGACTCTGTACAATTTTTCTTAACAGTTTAACCGACACATGTCTACATACGCGTCTGACAATGGTCAGTCGTCGTTGAAAAAAGTAGAGAGCACATGTCATGCGCTCGATGATTCTATACGGTCTATAACAAGTCTGAACATTATCGATATTCAGGTTTCTCATCTTTTTCTATGTTTCTAGGGAATTTCAGCATATTCATTTAAGTTGCCTATTCATTTAAAATTGCATTTCGTAATTTAAATAAAAATATCATTTATATAATTATAAAATGATAGATTTTACTCCGCGGTTTCTGTTATCATGTACTGTTCGCAGATTCTATTATTATGTTAGCAGATTTCTTTTGACATTCTATCTATAAAACGTAAGACGCTACTTTTTAAATTAATTTGTGAATCTCATACTGTTCTAATATTTGACTTACTGAATTATTAATAATATTAACAAATATTATCCCCAAAATCATTGTTTAACAATAGTTAGAGATGCATTATTAAATAAATTCTCAGTTGAAAATAATACTATATATATAAATACTATATATATAAATAATTTGCTAGCTTATAAGTATGAGTGGAAAAAAATAATAATGTAAATAAAATGGCCACCATTTATTATTATAAAAGTAAACCTGTTATTACAAGTGTGTGTCAATTAATTAATAATAAAAATATTATAATAATAAACATTAAATATAATTGAAATATAATTATAATATTATGATTATGCAATATTTTAATATTTTACGTTAATATTATATAATGATTTTAATTATTATTATATATATATATATATATATACTAATTAAATTAATAAAATAATACAAAAATTAATAATTAATATTAATAGTAAATTAATAATAAAATAATGCTTCGTATTTATTGTAAATAAAAAAATGTGAATATATTAGCATCAAATAATTAATAATAAATATTTTAATTGTATTAAAAACAAATAATATTTATCACATCATAATATTATAATTAATTCTAATTATTCTAAAATTAGTAATTAAACTTTATATTAATAGTATAAAATATAATGTAATATATCATAAATCACAATAATATGCGAATATATCTTAAATATTAAAAATTAATCCTAAATTATATTCTAGACATTATATGTTAGCATATTAACTTACATTGCCATTTATACTAATAAAGAAAAAAATAGAAATCAGATAGTTTACATAAAAATAATTTATATAAAACTATTCTAATTTTCTATTGTGCTAAAACAATTCTAGTTCTGATTGTTTAGAAACATTATTTGTATATCAAAACGATCTTAGACACGCTGATCTTTATTATACATCATATAATTGAATATAATTGAATAAATATCACTAAAAAATACATATAATATTAAAAATATCAAGAAAATTTCACAAAAAAATATTGGATATTAATAGATAGAGTCATACCAGAGAAAAAGTTTTAAATAAAATATTGAGTAAAAAAATAAAGTAAACATTTTCTGTCAAATAAATCTAAACAAATCAACAGGATTTAAACAATATAAATAATGACAAAAGTTAGTATTTTAAAATACAATCTATTCTATTAATACTATTCTTTAAAAAATTATAATTCATTATTATTTCTCCGACAATACAATGCGAAGATAATGAAAACATGTTATAATAGAGATAAATATTAATAACTTAATAACTAATTCCTGTATGGAATCTATAAAAAATACAGAGCTCATGAAACGTTTTATAAGGCTAAATATATATATCATTATCTCAATGCTAACCCAAAATAACAATCCATAATCCTCCTTTATAATCAATGAATGTAAACCTAATATTATAACAATGAAAAGAAAAATTTTAATTTTGTTATTTGTTCTTTCCAGTGTTTCAGATATTTTTATGATGGCCACATGCATAAATTTAATTTGCTGTTCCATTCTGTCCATAGTCTTTCCGAAATATTGTATATCTGAAAATGATTGTT
>NW_012130096.1:2705407-2718575 GCF_000143395.1 Atta cephalotes
TATATCTGAAAATGATTGTTTCTATTATATATGAGTATATTATATGTATATATATATATATATATATTAGTTTTTTTCATAAGTAAAATTTTTTTTTTCCACATCAATAATTTTACATGAATATTATATATATGTAATAAAATTTACCTCTTCTTTGATATTTTCCTTTATTGGTATTTCTAAGATTCCATTTTTTGATATTTCTAGTTTTTCTTTATTAGACACGCTTTCCTTTAAATCACTTGACATAATTTTTTGTATCTAAAATCAATTATTTCGATAAATTATCATCGATAATATAATGATTCAGTTTTATTTTATAAATTTATAACGTAATTCAAATATAACATAATTTCTTGTTAGAATAATTAAATTAAAATGCTATAAGTAATATATACAGCGTTTGAAGGAAATAAATAATTTTAATAGAATATTTTAAAAATAAGTATATTTTTTTAATTTTTAAAATATACCTTTTCAAGTCGTTTTTTTCGATTGGCTAATTTAACCTGAATAGTTGATATTATTAATTCTTTCTTCAGATATGTTACGAATTTATTTAGAATCTGAAACAAGTTATTTCGACATTCATTATCATTTAAATCATATTTATAATTATGTATCAATAAGGAAACTTTTGTTAAAAGTAAGAAATGTAAAAGAGCAAGATAAAGAATAAATACTATATATCAACAAGATCTAATAACATGAAATTAATACGGATACACTTGAAAGATAAATTAATTGGACCAAACTGCCCAGTATTTTGCTCGCATATCTTTTTGCATATTTGCTGATATTTTTTTTTATTGATTAAGATATATTAATTATATGTATATTACAAATTGTTTTATCAGGAACTGTTAAAAATTAAGAATGAAACTTTTGGATTAGAAGGCTCTATTAATAAGAAATGAATAAAGTATGTAATTTACCGTGTTCTCTTGATTTTCAAAATTCCCATGATTAAGAATAACAGTTAATGCCGCAAACACATTGACTTCTCTATAGAAAAAAATAACAAATGTATATAACAAACCAAGTAGCGCAGTAGTGTTTGCAAAACGCTTATACACTTTTTTAGCGCTTTCTTGGCGCTGTACATATTACTTGGAAATGTGTTACGTATATTTTATATATATATATATAAATGTTTTCTAAATTTATATATGATATAAGTTTTGAAAAGAGGTATATATCAAACCTGGGTTTTATTTTTTCGAAATTCTCCAATATATATTCCAATATTTCGATATTTTTTGCATGCTTTGCAATAATACGAAGGAAAATATTAACACTATCATTGATTTTTAGTGTTACATTATCCGTTATCTTATTTAAATATATTTGAATAATATTAGAATTTTCTGAGCAGGTCAAGTATTCTAAAATTTTTTTATTATATTTCTTTTTATATATATCCAGCATTTTCATCCAAATAGAATCGTTTGCTTTTATCAAACCTTTACAGAATGTCCAATCTTCCCACCATGGCAAAATTCTTCAAAACATATAAAAAAAGATAATAAACTTATAACTTATAGATAAATAACTTATTTTGTATAAGACTTATCAAATGCGAAGTGCAACATATAAAAAAAATTTAAGATTTAATTATTATTAGAACTATTCCTTATATATACTTATGCTTTTCAGGATTGGCAAAATGCCATTCTAGTTTAGATTTGGCATTATTTCTGCAATCAGAATCACCGAGAACACATGCCCATTTTGCAATTTCTTGTCTTAAACATTTAGTAAGATCATGCTCGTTAGAAATTTCTTGGTACCCTATCTTCTTAAAAAGTGTAGGCAAAATTCTACGCATCTTTTCCTAAAAATTATTAAGTGCAATCAATTATCATTGCTGACTCTCATTAGTCTATATTTATCTTTTTATATTGTGTAAAATTCGAGAATCCTAATATAATTATTATTATTAACGAAAATAGAATGACACAAATAGCGCTAATAACGTCTATATCCGAATTTTTATTATGATATTATAAACTATAATTATTATACACACATCTATTTTAGATAATTACTATTTTAGATAGCAGATTAATTTGTTGTTATTTAAAATTATCATTTAAAAAAAATTATATAATTTTTGATAATAACTTTAAATTATTAATTTACGACAAACGTAGCAATAGAAACAACTGATATTATAATGTTTATAAAACATATATTAAACATATATTAAATGTCAACATATTTCATTGACGAAATTTATTATATACCTCAAGTCCAATTTCCGAAAATGGAATATAAATTGACAAATATTCAAAAGCTTTGATCATAGGGTACCATACTATATAATCTATCTCTTGCGATAAGTAATTACTAAGATTCCAAAATGTAGACAAATTTATAGATTTCTCTTCTATTGCAAAATAAAATGCATCGTCGAGAATTTGAGCACGATTCAGAACATGTATGTTTTTATAATTGCCAGAATTTAAATAATAGGCGATTCTTTGCCACATTGTTAGATCATAATTAACGCGATAGTAGCCTGTTGTATAACAAATTAAAATATTATTGATCATTACAAATTTCATTGCATTAGTTTCATAAAACAAAAAATAAATATATATGTTTTTTTTAAATATTGCAAACAGTATATATATATATATATATATATATCTTTTAAAAAGATTTTAGAAGCAATTTGTAAGGATATTAATTTATATGTATAATTGCATATTACATTGCATGACAGATTTGTTATTATTAGATACATGAAGTGTTAAATCATACGGGGAAATAATTTCTGTACGCCACATATACACAAATGTAATATACAAAAAATAAAACACATTTTATGTGTTAGAGATAAATCTTACAGAATATTATAATATTATGTTTTTGTAAATACTCCAAATTAGCATTAATAAGAAACAAATAATAATATTAAAATTAATAATAATATATTAAAAATAAAAATATTAAAATTAAATTATGATTATAGAAGCGAATACATTAATTCACAAAGTTATTAGTTAATACTTACCAGTTTGTTGCAAGTTAAATATAATCCAATCAAATTGTGTAATATTTGAAATAATTATTTGCTGAACATTTGGTGTTAGCCAATGGCGAGGCACAGTGTCATTGAAATTGAGTTCTGTTTGTGTAGTGTAAGTTATAGGTATCCACCATGTGTTTTTTCCCTGTGATATTATTATATTGCCACTTCGGTTCTCTCGAATCACGTTTACTACAGGGTACTGACTTGTCGTTGTCCATTTACTCATTATGTTTCTTAAGTTAGGCAGATATTTAGAACTCGATTTAATTTGAGTAATTTGCATAGCCATCCATAAATCATAGCCAGAATTTGCAGAGCTAAGTTGACTAAATCTTTAAAATTTAATTGATCAAATATTATAATAAATTACAATCAGATCAAATATTATAATAAATTACAAATATTATAATAAATTATAATCAATTACAATCATCAAATATTATAATAAATTACATCATTTTATATAATTAATATGTAATTGATCTGTTTTTTATGCAATGTATAGTATATAATTTACACTATAATAACTAATTATAAATAAAGGATATTTATACAACTTTTTATTTTAAGTAGACGCTTTTTACAGAATGACTAAAACTCGATCTAAGATTTAAAAGTTGAAATCCATTAGCACTAAATCAATATAATGAGCCGCTTGTAAATGTATTAAATGTATCTCAGAATAAAGTAATAATGTCATATAAGATGAATTAATTTCTACTATAATTATATTTGAAGTCACTACTCACTCCATGTTTAAATATTTATTGATCCCCTTCCAAAATATCACATCAGTAAGCATATGTTCAAACATGCGAAATATAACAGGTGCTAAAGATTTATGACATAAAATGTTATAAGAAATATTTAAAATGAATATAGTACATTCGTACAGCGGAAATTTGTCGAATTTAATTAATTTCTAATTTAAAATAATTTATTGTAAGTTTTAATATTTTTTTCATTTTCATACAGAATTAATTATACATTGTAAGATAAAGAAAATAGATAAATTTCTTTAAGACCATAAGTCTTTTTCTCGCGTTTATATTTAGAAGAAAGATAAAGAGAAAATATAAATGCGTGCGTGCGTGAGTGTGCTGTGCGTATGTGCGTGGACGCGCGCGCGCGCGCGCGCGCGTGTGTGTGTGTGTGTGTGTGTGTGTGTGTGTGTGTGTGAGAGGAAATTTATGGAGTTATTTATTCAACTTTACCTTTGATATAAGAAACGGAGGTAAAAAGCAAATCAATATCAGCAATGTCATTAATTTCTTGGTGAAGAGGTTTCATAAGGGAGTGAGTATCCAAATTAAGAGAATCATGTTGGATCTGAACTACAAATAAATCTGATATCCGAGAATCTGGAAACA
This sequence comes from Atta cephalotes, assembly GCF_000143395.1. Classification (NCBI taxonomy): domain Eukaryota; kingdom Metazoa; phylum Arthropoda; class Insecta; order Hymenoptera; family Formicidae; genus Atta; species Atta cephalotes. The sequence continues at coordinate 2,709,815 of NW_012130096.1, forward strand.
TCTAGATATAATGATTCTTAATGTGAATTAAATGAATATTCAATCAGAAAAGGCTCGGCGTAATAACTCATAAAGTCAACATGCATCTTTATATCACAAGATATAAAGATGCATGTTGACTTTACAGGCGTTAAAGACGCCTGAAAGTTATCTTCTAAAGACGCATTTATTTACATTATTAAGCTATTTACATTATTAACTACAATATCTACATATAATGCAAAAAAACGTTACATTTATTGTAATTATTATTGTAATGTATTATAAATAATTTTACATTTTGTATCACCATTAACTTTAACTTATTATTTTGATTTAAATATGCTTTTCTAGCTTTTCTTATATTTCAGATTTTACAAAAATTAGGAAAAATTTGAATAGTCGATATTCTATTTTTAACAACTAAAAGATTTGCAAAATTCAAATTTTATATATCGAATCAAGAAATATTCTTTTTTAAATATCCTCTAATTTTCTTGCAATTACATTAACTCTCTAATGCCAAAGATACATGTAATGAAAGATACATGAATGATAGAAGATGTAAATAAGAAAGCAACCTCATTAATGGCATTTGCTGCAAATAATCCTGCAATACCATCGGTTATCCATAAATAAGACCACCAAGACAGTCTGACCAGATTACTCAACCAATGATGTACTACTTCATGTGTTACTAATCGCTTAATCTCTATTTTACGTGAAGGAGGATCTATTATTTCATTGTATAAAACTCTCGTTTCTCTAAGAATCGTTTATAAATAATATAATTATGTTAAGTTCCCATCAAAGAATGATAAGTTAATTTTAAAAGTAATTAGTTATCGTTAATACTCATTATCGTGTCAAAATAGTAACTACCATTACTAAGTCACTGATTCTCAAAAGTAACTCGTTACCGTTACTTAAAATGTAACAGTTCATTGTTGTTTCGTTACTTTTTTAACTGAAATAAAAAAGTCTAAAAAATTTTGTCTTATTTTTTCTTTAAATATTAATAAAGCGATAACCAATAATGATATTAGACTGATATAGGGAAACATAAGAAGCAAAATGATTTTTCGGTTCAAGCTTTGTACATACATAATAATATTTCACAGAATTTATATAAATATTTCAGTAATCTACGAACCGAAAATATAATCAATCAGATAATTTTTTCTTATTTTATTCTATCGAAGTTTTTTAGCAGGGAGTCCAAGATTGAAGATTGAATATAATGTAATAAAAAATTGTATCATTAATATGTTGAATATATAAAAATGTTATAAATATGTTCAATAAATAAAAAGTAATGATAAACATAATTCTGTATAAATTTCGTTACCATTATTAAAAACATTGTTATTATAACTATCGAAAAAAATAAGACCTTTATCAGTTATTAAAAAAATAATTTATAACGGTAACAATGTAACGCGTTACTTTCGTCAGTTTCCGTTACAAAAAATGAGAAATATAAAAATATTTTTTAATAAATTTTAAATGTTAATGTTTGCTTGTACTTTTTGCCATTAAACCAATTTTGGATAAAATAAAAATATTAATATATTAATATCTTCTCTTCTTTCTATCTTAATAATGTATGTATGCATATTACCTATAAAAAATAAGTCCCCATTGCGACATGCCATCTCGCAAATACCAATTCCACATATTTTTAGATTCTGGAAGAATAACGTGATCTAATTTTGCGATTTTTTTATTCCACCTGATTCCTAAATGCGATGTAACAATTTCAAATATATTCTCCGCAAATTGTGTATATTGTGCAGAATATGTTCTGCACCATATAGTTTGATGTTCGGAGGTATTTGCGTTAATACGATGAGAGGGAAAATTAGTCAGCACAATTGCCACGTGATACGTTGATATTAACGGAGTAGTGCGGAAATGTGTCCAAACCATATTATTACCCACAAACTCTAAATTTTGAATCGGCATATTCGACAAAGCCATATAATTTTCATGATGCAATATGGAAATGTTAAAAGTGGCTTTAAATGCTGGTTCATCCCAACATGGAAATAATCGTCGGCCTCTAATTGGTTGAAAATGCACTGCGTTTAACCACCTGCAATATAATTTTAATAAAAGATAATAAGATATTTTCAATAATATAATAATATAGACCTGAGATTTGGTCGACTGAGATGTAGGAGTGGTTTTCGATGTAACTTGTTGCGTTGAATTTAAATCTGGCCACAGAAATTTGCAACAGCAAAAATAAATTATATATTAACACATTTCATATTCTTTAGTAGGTAAGCACCGAATGCTTTAATGGCCAATTATTTTTACACTTTATATTATAATTGAGTCGCTCGAGGTTTTTGAGTCGCTGAATTTATAATCGAAATTTAAAATGGCGAATCCAATATATATAGCGATTCAAAGCTTAATTCAAAAAAGTAAAAACTTAATTATAACGATTTTTTGAGCTTTGAATCGCCACATTGGATTTTGAATGTCTAAATAGCCATTTTTACACTTTTAGTTTATAGAATATCTCAAAATCTTGACATGCTAAATAATTTTGGCCACATTCGAATGCAACTTAAAAAATTATATCAGAATTAATCACTCCTATAAATCAGTAGACTTTCCAAAGTCTCATTTTCATAGACTAGTGTAATTAATTAAAAAATATTAGGAACTGGAAAATGTACATGTGTGTCAATATATAATAGTGAGTTTTTAATCTCTTAATGTTTACTCACATTACATCTGGTCTTCTATTTATATATGAAATTTTGAAGTTATTTTCCTTGGGAAGAACCGACATACTGTAGAATTTTATATTCAGAATATAGAACCCAGGCAAGAGATCCTGGGTAAGATAAAATTTTAATATATGCGTTATAGGATTATAATATGTATATTGTTGCCATAATAAATAGATATTGCCGTTATTCTCGTTGATCAATGTGGGTGTGTCAGATATAAATAAAAAATATTCGAGTAAATATATATATCGCGTTTTTTTATGAATATGAATCCTGGTACTAATTTCGCCTCCTAATGTATAAGCAGTATAATTCTTTTCAAAGTATGGTATCAATTTGATGTTATAATTCGTGGGTACTATATATGTTGGTAAACGATTAATTTGTTCAACTGCAGAACGGAATTCGTTTTTCTCATTTTTCATGAAATAACTTTTATTTATGAAATCATAAATAATTATGAAAAAAAATTACTAAACATAACGCTTTTACAAAGCCCATGACTGTTTTGATTTTAAATATTTCTGCAAAGTAATGACTTTTTGTTAGAAAAATGACAAATATAAACAGAATATCATGCTTTTTGATAAGAAAATGTATCAAAACTATGCAAGAATTTTTATCATAGATTTTAATGTGTATTCCATTTATACCGAGAGAAATTTATAATAGCTTTGTATTATTCTTTGAAATACAGTTGTGTTAATCATTAATTTAATTTATAAAAATTCAAATGAAAATAACGAAAAATGTATAAAAGTATACATTTTTTATATACATTTTTAATAACTTTGTAGAAAATTTGTTTTTGGGTAGCATATGTGAACGTGTGCTAAATTAACTATTATTTCGTTTTTATGTTCATTTTTTTAAGTTAAAATTGTTAATATTTTAATGGATTATTTTTTGTTTTGCATATCACAATAAATGTAATTAAAAATTAACTTCATTAATTTCTTAATACTTCGAACTTAGAAATTTAGAATCAGGCAGCAATTTATAAAGATTTGATATGATTTTCTCAAGTAAGATGAATTACTACTAATGTTATCACTGATGACAATTCGACATATATTTATGCACATGTTGTTCCATTCATTATTATCAGATTTATTATTATTACTATTATTTCAGTTAAATGAACAACTAACGAATAATCGTACGACATGGAATTTCACATTTATTTTATATCTATTTTGATACTATAAGTAATAAAAAGATTTTTGATTCAAATTATAATTTTGAAATATTAAAATATATGCTATTATATATTGCTGAAATAATCTTTATATCAGTTGAGTATAATATAAAAAGAATAAAAATATAGTTTACATTTTAAACAATATATAGAAAAAATAAAAATATAAAATATAAAATTTTATACTTAAAAAAGGATCAACAATTTCGATAATTGATAAAAACAATTTGATTGGAAATAAAGTTGTTCGTGTCCTGTATGTATCTTTGCAAATCACAAAAGTAGGTGTTTTGTTTTTAAAGACTTACCATATAAACTAAAGTTTTATGCCAATAAAAATGTAATCCTGCTCAATAATTAGTTAGATTATTAATACATCGTTAATGCCAAAAACTTGTAAGTCATATTACGATCTTAACACTTCGAAAGATCACAAGAATATTAACAGGATATTGACATTCTAATAAGTACAATGTTATTATGTAAACTTCTAAAAACATATATGATCAATAAAAGCAAAGAGAATCAATATATACTCAAATATAAAAAATATCTAACCTTTTCTTATAAAATTGTAACGTCTCTCTCAAAAAATTACTGTTCAAAAATATTTCACACTTATATTTCGATCGAAAAAAATGCGAAGTACTCCCTACTGAAAGAAACACGTCACAAAGTAATACTTATAACGAAATCATATATGTAATTAAAACAAGTAAATGACACAACTGATTATTTCAAATCAGTACATGATTTTTCAAATTATATAATTTGAAAAGTCACACGTTATGTTTTTTCTTTATTTTTATCATTTAAAATTCATATATTTATATATAATTATTTACATATATACATATTTAATTATTATTTATATATATACATATTTACATATATTTATATATATACATATTTACATATATACATATTTAATTATTTAAAATTCGGTAACTATAAAATCATATAATAGAGAAAATTATTTCTAATATCATGTGATTTTTCAAATTACATGATTTTAAAAAATCATGTACTGATTTGAAACAATTAGTTACGAGATTTACTTGTTTTGATTTCGTTATGTAACTTTGTAATGTGATTTTTTTCAGTAGGGTTTAACTCTGCCTTATTGTGTTTTCTTTCTTATAATTTTTCCAATTTGACGTCTCCAGATTTTCAACACTTACCGCTTCCGGTCGTATGCTCCACCTTTGCATAATGTGGATGCAAGGGAACTCAGAATGGAGATTAGGTCGGTCAGTAGAATATGATCCTATCAGAAAACTTACAATAGAATTTCTAACATCCTTTTTTGTAAACTTTGCATAATTTTCCTTAGCAATCTAATCGACACTTGTCTACATACGCATCTGACAATGGTCAATCGTTGTTGAAAAAAGTAAAGAGCACATGTCATGCGCTCGATACTTCTGTACGATCTGTAACCAGTTTGAACATTATCGATATTCAGATTTCCCTTTTTTCCGGCACTGTCATTTAAGTTGCCTATTCATTTAGAATTGTATTATTATTGTAATTATTTAAATAGAAGATATCATTTATATAATTACAAAATGATAGATTTTACTCCGCGGTTTCTGTTACTATGTATTGGGTTGTCCGGAAAGTTTGTGCCGATTTTGAAGGAAAATTGAAAGAAGATTTAAATTTTAGTATACATTTATTAAATTATATAGATTAGTCGACACGAACTTTCCGGACAATCCAATACTTAGGAGATTCTTATATTAGTAGATTTCTTTTAATATTCTAGCAATAAGATATAAGACGTAAAATTAATTTTCGAATCATTTGACTTGCTCACACTGTTCTAACATTTAGCTTGCTGAATTATAAATGGAAAATATTATCCCAAAATCATTATTTACTCAATAGTTTATAAAGATGTATTAGTAAGTAAATCCTATGTTGAAAATAATAATATATATAAATAATTTGCTTATAAGCACGATTGGAGAAGAATGTAAATAAAACAACATCATTTATTATAAAAATAAATATATTATTACAAGTGTCAATTAATTAATAATAAAAGTATTAATAAACATTATATACGATTGAAATATAGTTATAACATTATGATTATGTAATATTTTTCGTTATAATATTATATTATATTTTATAATATTATAATATTATATTATATATAATTATATTATATATTATATTATATATAATGATTTTATATATAATGATTTTAATTGCTACATTATACTAAATAAAAGAATTAATATTAATAGTGTAAAATAATGCTTCGTATTTATTGTAAAAAAAATGTGAATATATTAATATCAAATAATTAATAATAAATATTTTAATTATATAAAAATAAATTATTATATTCATTATCATAATAATATAATTAATTCTAATTATCCTAAAATTAATAACTTAAAATTAATAGTATAAATTACAATATCGTAATGTAGCGAAAATCACAATATGAGAATCTATCATAAATATTAATAAAATATTAATAATCCTAAATTATATTCTAAGACACGTCGTTATACTAACATTGCCATTTACATTATTAGAGAAAAAAATAGGAATGAGATAGTTTACATAAAAATAATTTATATAAAACTATTCTGATTTTCCGTTGTGCTAAACAATTACTAAAACAATTCTAGTTCTGATTGTTTAGAGATTGTTTGGTTCTCAAAGCAATCTTAGCTCTACTAATTTGTTCAAATTTATGCGATCATTTTCAATTTGAGTAAATAAGTCTAAAATGCTCTACATAATAAAAAAATAAAAAAATTTCAAACAGGTGTGACTTTAACAGATAAGTTACCAAATATCAGAAAAAGTTTTAAAGACATTAGTCTTAAGTATTAAGTATTAAGAAAATAAATTATACATTTTCAGTCAAATAAATCTGAAAAAATTAGTAGGATTAAATAATATAAATAACGACAAAAATTAGCACTATTCTAGAACTTACATTCCATTAAATACTGTTCTTTAAAATTTAGAAAATTATTATTATTCCTCTAAATATTCCAAGAATAGGAGAAGATAAAAATACCTCAATGTGATAAATATTATCCTCAGAAAAATTAACTCACGCATGAAATAACAAATTATAATTAGAAATATAGAAAAATCCGATGGCCATCTTAGATGGCTATCTTCATTTATTATGTGAAATAATAGATCCCATAACATAAAATAAGCGATGTAATGAAAAATTTGCATTTTACTATTCGTACTTTCTGTTATTTTAATTATTCTTAGGATAGTCACACGCATAGATTCAATTTGCTGTTCCATTCTGTCCATGGTCCTTTTTGAAGTATTATGTGTCTGAAAATGATTATTTCTATTATACGCGCGCGTCAAATTTCTTTTGACATTCTACCGATAAGATGTAAAACATTATTCAAAATTAATTTTCGAATTATTTTACAAATTGCTCGTATATTGTTCTTATAATGTAATATTGAGCTTGCTGAATTAATAATGAAAAATATTATTCCCAAATTATTTATTCAATAAATAGAAATGCATTAGTATATAAATTCTATGTTGAAAATAACATTATGTATAAATAATTTGTTTATAAACATGAGGAAAAGAGTAATAACATAAATAAAATGTCGTCATTTATTACAAAAATAAACATATTATTATAAATATTAATTAATAATAAAAGTATTAAAAAACATTATATATGATTGAAATATTATTATAATATTATGATTATGCAATATTTTAATATATTTAATATTATTAATATTATTAATATATTATTAATATATATATTTTAATATATTTAATATTATTATTATATATTGTTTTAATTAATAATTAAATAATATAATAATTAAAATATTCATAAATTAATAATTAATATTAATAATGTAAAATAATAATGCTGCGTAATTTATTATAAATAATAAATGAGAATATATTATAACCAAATATAATTAATGATAAATATTAATTATATTAATTATATTAATTATATAAAACAAATAATTATATGATCATATTATAATATTATAATCAATTCTAATTATTCAAAAATTAGTCACTTAAGATTGATAGTATAAAACATAATAAAGTAATATATTGTAAATAAGAATATAATATTCTAAATTATTTATAAATATTAAAAATATTAATAATTCTAAATTTTATGTTCTACATATTAATACATCAACTTACATTGTCATATTCATTATCAGAGAAAAAAAACAGAAACATACGTTATCAGATAATTTAAAAATAAAAATAGTTTATATAAAGCTATTTCTGATTTTTATGCTAAAACAATTGGTAAAACAATTTTAATCTTGATTGTTTAGAGATATTATCTTAAAGCAATCTTAGCTATACTAGCTAATCTTTAAATTTATAATACGATCATATAGTTTGAGTATAACTAAATAAATCTGTACAAATATAAAAAAGGAAGCCATATTATGGTCAGAAAAACTATCTCACGTATGAATTGATTTAATAATGTAAATATAAATAAATTTAATTTAAAAACCCTCGAACATTCATCGACTTTATCAATAAATGCATACATATAGATAAAGCAAAGTAAAAGTTTTGCATTTTATAATACATGTTTTTCAATGTTTTAGATATTTCTAGAATAGCTGCATGCATGGATTGAATTTCCTGTTCTATAGTCTTTTTCGAAATATTATTATGCCTCTGAAAACAATTATTTCTATTATACGAGTGTGTGTGATTTTGTGTGTGTGTGTGTGTGTGTGTGTGTGTGTGTGTGTGTGTGTGTGTGTGTGTGTGTGTGTGTGTGTGTGTGTGTGTGTGTGTGTGTGTGTGTGTGTGTGTGTGTGTGTGT
>NW_012130096.1:2718787-2722152 GCF_000143395.1 Atta cephalotes
GTGTGTGTGTGTGTACGCGTACATTTATCTATGTATCTATCCACAGATTTCTTCTATATTGTACCTTCTATATATTCACTCATCCACACAAAACGCGAAACAAGAATAAGCAATTAGAAATTAATAAATATATACATGTATATACAGGGTCTCATAATTCACCCGAATGTAGGTAGGTAGACTAAACGAAAAAGACTGAGTCGAAAAGTTCTATACCATTTTGCAATTTTCACGATAGTTGTAGCAACAAGATATTAATTACTAAAAATTGCCAAATATTGGTTTTGAATAATTTTTTACTCAAATACTTTCAACTTTACAGAAACATTGCAACAGACAAACATCATTTATTTTCTTCTCATAGAACTCATTATTTTCTTCTCATGGAAAAATTTTTTCAGAATTTTTTATCAACTTTTTAGTATTGCATTTTCTTATTTTGATCAATATGTGAAAATACGGTATTAAAAAATTCTGAAAAAATTCTAAAAAAAATTCTCATAACTTTATGAGAAGAAAATAAACAATTTTTGTCTCTTACAGTTTTTGAGAAAAAAAATTATTGAAAACCAATATTCGGCAATTTTTTATTAGTTGATTAATCTTGTTAACTATTGCGAAAATTGCAAAAAATTGGACTTTTTGACTCATTGTCAGTTTAGTCACTACTTGCCCAAACGTTGTCGGATAAATTACGGGAAACAAATTCTGTATATATGTACATGAAGGCAATATACATATATATATTATTTTTGCATGTGGCATCAATAATTTTATGAACATTAAATGTAATAAAATTTACCTCTTCTTTGGCACTTTCATTTACTGGTATTTCTGATTGTTCTTTATTACGCATAACGTCTTCCTTCAAATCACTTGATATAATTTTCTGTATCTAAAATCAATTATTTCGATGAATTATTATCGATAATAATAATTCAGTTTTACTTTATAAGATTATAATGTAATTCTAATATAATATAATCTCTTATTAATATAATTAAATTAAAATATTATATATATGTATGATATATGTATCAATGCGTACAGCATTCGATGGAAATAAATAATTTTAACAAGATAGTTTAAAAATAAGTATATTTTTTGGATTTCTAAAATATACCTTTTCAAGTCGTTTTTTTCGCCTGAATAACTTAAACTGAATAGTTGTTATTATTAGTTCTTCCTTCATATACATTATGAATTTATTTAAAATCTGAAATAAATTATTTTCGTTATTTCATTATTACTTAATATTTAAATCAAATTTATATATATTAATAGGGAGATTATTGTTGAAAGTAAGAGATGTAAAAGAACAAGCAGAGTAAGAATAAATATTATATATGTTAACAAGATCTAATAGGATAATGAAGTTAATCAAATCTTGAAAAAAGAAATTAATTGGACCAAACTGCCCAATGTTCTGCTCGCATGTCTGTTAGCATATGTTGATATTTTTTTATTGAATATATTAAATATATCCTGTTATAAATAGTTTCTTCATTATTAAAAAGGCTCTATATAATAAGAAGTAAATAGAATATACAATTTACCATATTTTCTTGCTTTTCAATATTTCCATGATTAAGAATAACAGTTAATGCTGCAAATACATTGACTTCTCTATAGAAAAAAAATAACAACTGTATGTAACAATCTAAATAGCATAATAGCAAAGCGCTAAAAAAACACTTATACACTATTTTAGCTTTTTTAACGTCTTGGCGCTGAGTATTACTTGGAAATTATATATATTTTTAATATATATTTATCATACATATGCTATACTATAATATAAACGTTTTACAAATTTATAATATAATTTTGAAAAAAGATATCATACCTGGGTTTTATTTTTTCGAAATTCTCCAATATATACTCTAATATTTTAATGTTTTTTGCATGTTTTGCGATAATACGAAGGAAAATATTAACACGATCATTAAGTTCTAGTGACATATTATCCATTATCTTATTTAAATATATTAGAATAATATTAGGATTTTCAGAGCAGGTCAAATATTCTAAAATTTGTTTATTGTGTTCCCTTTTAGATATATCCAGCATTTTCATCCAAATAGAATCGCTTGCTTTTATCAAACCTTTACAGAATGTCCAGTCTTTCCACCATGGTAAAATTCTACAACGAGTAATAAAAATAATAAATAACTAATAACTAAACTCAAACTTATTAAGTACATCATATTAGAAAAAAATTTATGACTTAAAAATTATTAGAAATATTTCCTATATATACACATATATATAGGATAACTCCAGTATATACGCCACATCAAAAACTTAAATTATTAAGTATTATTTATATATTTATAGTAAATGAACTATATCAGTAAAATCTTTGGACTGTTTACTACTATGAAAAAAATATTAGAAATCCGAAATATTTATTTTTCATATTAAAAAATAAACTTTTTGAAACCCTTGTATTTTTGCTATATATCCCATAGAGGTGGGATATATAGGGAAAGGAGAATATGTATGACTCATGAAAAATTTACAAATAATGGATATAAATAAGACGTATAATGACACAATAATTTATAAAATGTGTTTACAGTTAAAGTTTTATTAAGGAATAAGAAAGGTAAATAGGTATATGAAATAATAAATAATAATTACAATTGTTATAAAAACAATTGTTATAAAAATTGTTATGAAATAATAAATAATAAGATTCCTTATAATAATTATCAATCAGCCTACATATTGCAAGTGTTATGACGCAAGGCACATATTTCATATAATACGTTTATTGCATTTAGTGCACTGAATTCAATCTATGTATTTTATATACTTTGATATATATAATCCCGTTCGTTAAAAATGCCATATCTTAAACAGAGATATACAAGACAACAAAGAATACTAAACAAAGAATACGAAAGCAAAGCATTTGTATTTTGCTATTTTGTACACAACATGCTTTACTATTCCACTACACATATGTATCACGAAATAACCACTAAATCTTTTACACGCCCTACAGTAATCATTTTATGTAGATTATAATTTATAATAGCGTTACTTATTACAATGATAAATCGATTCAACTCATAATAATTTCATTAATATTAACAATAAGAAGCTGAAACACAATACTAATATAACATAAAGGTGTAACAGAGTAGTGAGAAAATTATCCTCACTTCTTCTATTTTTTCTGATTTCTGCGGCGTAAATCCCAGCGTGGCGTATTTGCCGGAGTTACCTTATATATATATATATATATATATATATATATATATATATATATATATATATATATAGTTATTATTAGTTAGTTACTTAACTTAACTAACTAACTAACGTAAGTACTAATACGTACTATTAATAGTAGTAGT
>NW_012130096.1:2722172-2730670 GCF_000143395.1 Atta cephalotes
TCGTCGTACGTACCGACGTACGTCGGTCGTAGTTGTCGTACGTACGTTACTATATATATATATATATATATATATATATATATATATATATATATATGCCTGATTTTATGTTTTTGGTCTTAACTCTAAAATCAACCAATAGAATACAGATTTCAATTGAGATTGATAGTTCTATTGGCTAAATTTTAAGATTTTACGGTTAAGACTGAAGCATAAATCAAACAATATATGTACTTGTGTTTTTCAGGATTGGTAAAATGCCATTCCAATCTAGATGTGGCAATAATTCTGCAATCGGAGTCACCAAGCACACATGCCCACTTTGCAATTTCTTGTCTTAAACATTTAGTAAAATCATTCTCATCAGGAATTTCTTGATATCCTATTTTCTTAAAAAGGATAGGCAAAATTCTACGCATCTTTTCCTAAAAATTATTAAGTAAACTAATTATATAAACCTTATCATTTGTGTCATAACTATTTTTAAAGAAAACAATATGTTAAATATACTTAGTATATGTTAAATAATAGTATTGTCGTTGCATATGATACATATTTTAAAAGTTTTAATTTTAGTAAAGAAATTATTTTAAAAATCTAAGTGTAATAAAATATAAAAATAATATAAAATAAATAATATAAATAATATAAATAATGTAATATAAATATAAAATAATTTATAAAATTATAAAAACATTTTCTAAATTTATTACAAATATTAAAAAAACATGATTTTTTACTAACTTTATTTAATTTTGTTTCTTGCAAAATTATTGAGTAAATTTTTAGATTATATTAAAAATTATAATTATTGTACACATTTATTTTAGATAATTACATTTTAGATAGCAAATAATTTATTGTTATTTAAAATTATTATTTAAAAATAAAAAATATATAATTTTTAGATAGTAATTTTAAATTATGAGATAAACGTTTTAATAAGCAATAAATGTTTATAAAACAATATAACATATTTCAATAACGAAATTTACTATATACCTCAAGTCCAATTTCCGGAAATGGAATAAAAATTGACAGATATTCAAAAGCTTTGATCATAGGATACCATGCTACATAATCTGTCTCTCGTGATAGGTAATGGCTAAGATTCCAAAATGTAGATAAATTTAATGATTTCTCTTCTATTGCAAGATAAAATGCATCGTCAAGAATTTGAGCACGATTGAGAACATGTATATTTTTATAATTATCAGAATTTAAATAAGAGACGATTCTTTGCCACATTGTTAGATCATAATTAACGCGATAATAGCCTGTTATATAACAAATAAAAATATTATTGATTAGATCCTTTGCGTTAATTTTATAAAAGAATTTTATAGAAGAATTCTTTAACAAAGAATATATACCTTTTTGTCAAATATATATATTGCGAACAGTATATATCGTATAAAAAAGATTTTTAATGGAATTGCAAGGATATAATTTTATATATAATACAATACATAATAAAATAAATAATTAATTTAATGTATTAAAGTGCATGACAGGCTTTGCTATAGTTAGATATAGGATATGATAAATAGCATAGAGTTCTAATATCTGCACGCCGCATATTACGCATAAACATACAATATATACAAAATAAAATAAATTTTACGTGTCAGAGATCTTACACAATATTATAATATTATGTTTTTGTAATATGTAAATATTTTTAATTTGCATAAATAAAAAACAAATAAAGTAATAACATTAAAATTAATAATAATATATTAAAAATAAAAATATTAAAGTTAAATTATGAAAGGAAATACTAACTCACAAAATTATTAGCTTACCAGTTTGTTGCAAGTTCAATATGATCCAATCAAATTGTTTAATATTCGGAATATTTATTTCTTCAGTATGTGGTGTTAGCCAATGGTAGGGTTCAGTATCATTAAAATTGAGATCTGTTTGTGTGGTATAAGTTATAGGTATCCACCATGAGTTTCCTTTATGTGATATTATTATATTGCCACTTCGACTATCTCGAATCACATTTACCACGGGATATTGACTTGCCGTTGTCCATTTACTCATCATTTTTGTTAAGTTAATCATGTACTCAGAATTCAATTCAATGTAAGCAATTTGCATAGCGGTCCATAAATCAGAGACAGAGTTTTTAGAGCTAAGTTGACTAAATCTTCAAAATTTAATTCATTTCAAATATTATAATAAATTACAATCATGTTTTATATAATTAATACATTTTATATAATTAATTAATTAATTTTGCTGTATTTTAGGTAATTGTAGTATAATTTATACATAAATATTATATAATTTAGAATTTATATAACTTAATACATTAAGTAGACTATGCTTTTAAAGCTAAAGCTCGATCAAAGATCTAAAAGTTGAAATCAAATAACACTAAGCCAATTAAATAATAAGCCGCTTGTAAATGTATTAAATGTAGAAGAACAAAATAATAATGTCATATAAGAATTAATTTCTATTATAATTATATTTAAAGTTACTACTTACTCCATGTTTAAATACTTATTGATCCCCTTCCAAAATATCACATCAGTAAGTACATGTTGAAGCATGCGAAATATAGTAGGTGCTACAAAAATTTATGATATAAAATTTATGATATAAAATGTTATAGATATATTTAAAATGAATTTATTATAGTGTAAATTTGTCGAATTAATATCGTTATTTAAAATAGTTTATTATAAGTTCTAATATTTTTTTCATTTTCATGCAAAGTTAATTTTACATTGCAAAATAAAAAGATTATAGACAACTTTCTCTAAGGAAATGAGCCTTTTTCTTTATATTCAGATGAAAGATAAAGAGAAAATATGAATGTACGTACGCGCGCGTGAAAATTAATGGAATTATTTATTCAACTTTACCTTTGATATAAGAAACGGAGGTAAAAAGTAAATCAATATCAGAGATATCATTAATTTTTTGTTGAAGAGGTTTCATAAGGGAATGAGTATCCAAGTTAAGAGAATCATGTCGAATCTGAACTACAAATAAATCTGATATCTGAGAATCTGGAAAAATCTGGACATAATAATTCTTAATGTAATTAAACAAATATTCAATCAAAAAAGATGTTCGGTATAATAACTGATATACAACATGCGTCTTAAAGACGTCTTTATATCACAAAGTACATTACAGACACCCGAAAATTATGTTTTAGAGACGCATTTATTTAGCACTGTCGTTATAAATAATTTTACTTTTTGTATCATTATTAACTTTAACTTATTATTTTGATTTAAATATGCTATTTCCTGACATTTTTATATTTCAGATTTTACAAAAAATTAGGAAGTATATTGAACGGTCGATATTCTATTCTTAACAGCTAAAAGATTTGCAAAATTTTATGATTTTATACATTGAATCAAGAAATATTCTTTTTTAAATATCCTCTTCCCTTTAATTACAATTAAATTAACTCTCTAGCTAATGCAAAAGATATATGTAAATAAGAAACCTCATTAATGGTATTTGCTGCAAGTAATCCTGCAATACCATCGATTATCCATAAATAAGACCACCAAGATAATCTGATCAGATTATTCGACCAATGATGTGCTACTTCATGTACTACTAATCGCGTAATCTCTATTTTACGTGAAGAAGGATCTATTGCTTCATTATATATAATTCTTCTTTCCCTAAAAGTTATTTATAAATAATAAATTATGTTAAGTTCCCATCAGAGAGTAGAAGAATTAATATCAAAAATAACTTAATATTATATCGATTAAAATAACTAATTATTATTACTAGTTTGTGAGTCTCATAAATAATTCGTTACCGTTACTTAAAAAGTATCTGTTTGTTATTGTTCCGTTATTTTTTTAATGTTAAAATAAGATCAGTCTAAAAAGTTTTGCAATATTTTTTTCTTTAAATATTAATAAAAGTAATAAACATTACTTAATGACATTAAACCGATATGGGAAAATATAACTAAGAAGCGAAATGATTTTTCGGTTCAAGCTTTATACATGCTTGCATAACAATATTTCGAAAAGCGAATTTATATAAATTTTAAATAAGTAATTTGAAATTTGTGAACCAAAAATATGATTTAATCAAATAGTATTTTGTTTGTATTATCTAATTCTATCTTTTCAAGTAAGATATCCAAGATATTCAAAACTGAATATAATACAAAAATTATGTATGTATAAATGTGTTGAATACTGAAAAAATAACGATATAAACGTATTAACTTAATATATTTAAAATTCATTATCATTATGAAAAAGATGTAACTACACTGCTGTTATAAAAAAAAAGTACAAGTTATCAAAAGTAGTAATTTATAACGATAACGGTTACAAATAACATTTTGCTTCCATTCATTAAATTATATTATATAAACAATATAAATATAAAAATATTTTTTAATAAATTTTAAATGTTAATATTGCATGTTCATACTTTTTTCCATTAAATCAATTTTGCATAAAATATAAAAATTTTAATACATTTAATATCTTCTCTTTATATATGTACACTATTACCTATAAAAAATGAGTCCCCATAGCGACATGCCATCTCGAAAATGCCGGTCCCATATATTTTCGGAGTCTGGAAGAATAATGTGATCTATTTTTGAGATCTTTTTATTCCATCTGGTTTCTAAATGCGATGTAACAATTTCAAGCACATTCCTCGCGAATATTGTATATCGTGCAGAATATAGTCTGCACCATATAGCTTGATGTTCGAAAGTATTTACGTTAATATGATCAGAGGGAAAATTGGTCAGCACAACTGCCACATGATATGTTGACATTAACGGAGTAATGCGGAAATGTGTCCAAACCATATTATTATTCGCAAACTCTAACTTTTGAATCGGCGTATTCGATAAAGCCGTATAATTTTCATGATGCAGTATAGAAATTTTAAAAGTGGTTTTAAATGCTGGTTCATCCCAGCATGGAAATAATCGTCGGCCCCTAATAGGTTGAAAATGTACTCCGTTTAACCATCTGCAATTTTAATGAAAGATAATGAAGAGTCTTTAGTAATACGGTCTTGCGAGATTTGATCCACTGAGATGTGGAGATGGTTTTTAACGTAATTTTTTGCGCTAAATCTAAATCTGGCACAGATTTAAAGCTACGAATTTAAAGTCGGAAACTCCTACATCTCAGTGGATTTTTCAAAGTTTCATTGGCAGGTTTGTGTAATTAATTAAGAAATAGGAATTTGGAAAATGTCAATATATAATATGTAGTGCGTTTTTAATCTCTTAATATTTACTTACATTACATCTGTTCCATTTATAAATGAATTAAAAACATTTTCCTTGGGATGAACCGGCATACCGTAGAATTTCATATTCAGAATATAGAACCCAGGCGAGAGATCCTCCGTGAGGTAAAATGTTAATATATGCGTTGTAGAATTATACATATGTTGTTCCCATAATAATTCATAGCTATTACCATTATCTTCGTTAATCAATGTGGGCGTGTCAAATATAATCAAAAAATATTGATGCAAATATATATATTGCGTTTTTTGATAAATATGGATCCTGATACTGGTTTCGCCTTCTAATGTATAAGCAGTATAATTCTTTTCGAAGTGTGGTATCAACTTGATATTATAATTCGTGGGTACTATATATGTTGGTAAACGGTCAATTTGTTCAACTGCAGAATGGAATTCGTTTTTCTTATTTTTCAAGTCATACATTTTATTTTTGAAATCATAAATTGTTATGGCAAGAGTTACTAAACACAACGCCTTTATAAAATCCATTTGTTTATAAAATCCAATTTCCAATTGTTTTTATTTTAAATATTTCTGTAAAGTAATGACTTTTTGTTAGAAAAAAAAATAGAAACAAATAGAAACTGAATTTATATACTTTTTTCATATAATGCCTTTTGATAAGAGAACGTATTACAGGAATTTTTATCTTGTAGGTTTTAATGTGTATTCCATTTATATAGGAAAATATTTGATATAGTTTTTTATTATATACTTTTTACTATTCTTTGAAATAGTTATTATTGTTAATTTATAAAAATTTAAATGAAAATGAAAAAGTAAAAGTAAAAGTATATAAATTTTTAATAATTTTCTAGAAAATTGTTTTTAGATGTGAAAGTAGCATAAATGTATGTGTGTTAAGGAATTATTATTTCATTTTAATGCTCATTTTTTTAAGTTAAAGCTATTAATTAAAAATAAACTTTATTAATTTCTTCTTCGAACTTAAAAATTTAGACTCAGCGATTTATAAAGATATAATATGTTTTCTCTCAAGCAAGATCAATTATCACTGATGTTATCACTGATAATAATTTATATGTTTATTAACAAGTTGTCCTGTTTATTATTTTTTATAATCAGATTTCAGTTAAATAAACAAATAACTAACAAATAATTATGCATACAAAATAAAATTCACATTTATTTTATACCTGCTTTGGTACTATAAGTACGTAATAAAAAATTTTAACTTAGCTTATGATTTTAAAATGATTAAAATATATGCTATTATTGCTAAAATAATTTTTATGTGTATAATTTTATTGTTGGTTGAATATAACATCGGAAGAATAAAAATTTATATTTTAAAATGCATCAACAATTTCGATAGTTGATAAAAATGTCTGATCGAAAATAAAATCGTTTGTATTTTTGCGTTTGTACATTTTTGCAGGTCATAAAAGAGATATTTTTAATGCCTTACTATATAAATTAAAATTTTATGCCAATAAAAATGTAATCCTCTACAATAATTAGTTAAATTATTAATATATCACCATAGATCGTTAATACCAAAAATATGTACGCCAAATTACAATCTTAACGTTTCGAGAAATCACGAAATACTAATAAAATGTCAGCACGCTAATAAGTACAATGATATTATGATAAACTACTAAGGTCGTATATGATCAATAAGCAATGAAGAATTAATATATACTCAAATATATCCGTGTCCAAATATTACAATTTTATATTTAAATTTGTTTTCTTAGGAAGCATACCACCAACAGTAGAAAACTATATCCAACATTTTTTATGTTTTATTCTATTTTATACTTATTTATAAGAATCTTTCGTTCTTATGCCACACACATTACAATATTAAATAAATACAGCATTCTAATTTTCTATTTCTTATTTTACATGAAATCTTTTTATTATTTTGCCTTGAAATCGATCATTAAATATTAAAATGCTTAACAAGTAGTTAAATTATTAAAAAGAGAAAATTTTCCTTTATCTTTCTCTCTAAAAAAAATCCTGCAAGTTTTAAGAAAGAAAATAAAAGTACGTTTTCTAAAAATTTTAATGACACTCTGATTTAATTAACCTTTTGTGCTTTAAGTTATATGATTGGCTTTAAAAATCTTGCTGTTTTACACCATATGTCAACTCGACTGGCAATAAAATGTAATATTATATCGTTCTTAATTTAAATAAGTATACATTTAAATAAATATAAGGCACATTATGTATAATACATTATAAATCTGCATATAAATTCATATTATAACATGCAAAGTAATGTACTGTCAATATTACGTAAAAATATATGGAGCGCAAAGAATTAATTGGAAAAAATGCTGTACATTTTTATCATTTGTACACAAGTAATGTCACTTCATAGGACAGAAAAGTTTGATAAAGAGTGTTCGAATATTGAAGGACAATTTGTATATCTTTCTATATATCGATTTATAATATATATATATCTTAATGTCTCCATTTTTTCATGTTATTAAGTTAAATAGTACTATATTTAATAATATTATCGAGTTAAATAGTGCTTCATAAAAAGTTAATCTTTTCTCAAAAACAAATTGCAGCATTCCAATTATTTCTATTTACATTTTATCATTACATATGTATGCAAAAAATATATATCTCGCGTCATGTTGAACTATTTTCCTAGTGACACGACAACAATATATACGATAATAACATAAATAAGAGAATAAAAAGTTAACAAATTTATTAGATGTCCTTTTATTTTACTATTGGATTGTATTAATCAATATTTTATTATTATTATTAATATATTATATTAAAATCCGTTTTTTATCTACGATTTTTTTTCTATCAATTTTGATCTACAATTTCTTTACTTACAATTCATAAATACATATACATATACAAACATAAGATTATTACAAAAATGCGAATGAAATAGATGCAATTCCTCTTATCATTTCCTCTTCATTAGCTTGGAAATTGCTCATTACATTTATATGAGGAACATTAAGTCTATCATTCCCGACATCCAGTACACAACATGTACGCACATTAATACTGATTATCGATATAAAAAATAAGATAATGATTTAATAAATCAAATTTGCTATATCTTCCTTTCTTCTCGAATATTAAGTTCTTTTGTACACGAAAACCTACCATGTATGTTCTTATTTTAAAATAATTTATTATTAATATAATTAAATTGTGTATGTATATATATATATATATATATATATATATATATATATATA
>NW_012130096.1:2731724-2742544 GCF_000143395.1 Atta cephalotes
ATATATATATATATATATATATACTATATACAAGTTCGCGCGCGCGCGCGCGCGTGTGTGTGTGTGTAAAATATTATTAAACATATATATTAAATTTTAATTATATATATACATAAATGGATATAATATATTATAATACAGAATAGAATCATCAAGATTTAACATCAGTAATATCTCCAATATTTTAGTTGTTTCGTTTTAACAAATGTTGTTTCATTGTTACAAATGTTTTTCAATTACAAGTCCAATAATCTATATATACAGAGGTTATTTTAATCATTTTATTTAGAAATAATGTGTTCATATTTATCAAATAATCCTACGTCGCTTCTCATTTGACGTTTACGGCTACCGAGAAAAATATATGGCATTGTAAACACTTGAATGATGATGATACAATCTTAGTATTATAATTCTTTGTCTCGCGGAAGACATATCTTCTACTTGCAAACACAATTAAACAAAATTTTCCTATGGGGCTTTATCATTTATCATTGTTTTTATCATTGTTTTTTACGGAACGTCGAGTGGGTTCGAGTACTCGAATAAAAGACACGATTCTTTTATCACAGCTGGATAATAGTGTGAAATGTGGATCGTGGATAGTAGTCTTACTCGTTTACCAGCGGTATTGATGATAATTAAGTCGTCTGTGTAAAATAGCAGAAAGTAAGCGGACAAGCAAGACAGTCATATAAAAATAGATTAGCGAGAGCGGCTAACGGCTTTCGATATAAAATCCGTTCGATCACTGATTTCAATTTAATGCGAAAGTGAGTTTAATCGACGTCACAGTATTATATCAAGTAGCTTTTACTTTCCAGAAAGATTCAATCGTCAATGCATATCGTTTCGCGCTACAGTGGCTATTTGTTATTTTTTTCAATATTTATTCTTAATTTATTCTTAATTTGACTTAATAACTTCATCATTAAGAGTTTTTTGAGCTTTTGCAACTTACTTTCGATAATCATTCATGAAAAAAGTGATATCTCTTGGTGATACGTGATATTAATCAATTTCCAAGGAATTAGCTTCTCATTGGAAATCTCCTTCGAACCTTAATCAGTCAAAAAAGCCGAATTTTATCAAGAACGGCAGAATGTGTGTCAAATGTGTACTAATTAAAGACAGCACACAATAAAAGGAATAGGAAATAGGGAACAGAAAATAAGAATTTTAACCTATCATAATAAATAATATGGAATATACAGTTTCTAATACGTTGAAATTCTTATTCTCTCTTCCCTGTTCTCTATTCCTTTCATTGTGCGCAGCCTTTTACAACCAGTAATTCTTAGTTGTTTTGCGGTCACCGCTGCGTGAGCCCGGATTACAATTTTACATTCCCCACTATCAAGCGGAAGTTCACGATAATTCTTCTTATCGATCAATTAGACGGATAGATCACTGGGGCTCCGCAAGCAAAACATTCTGCAATCACATATAAAGGAAGCGCTTTAAAAGAGACAAACAGTGGTAACATGCCAAAGTTCCAAGGTATTAGCTGGACGAATTTGACGCGAGTTTCGCGGCAATTCAACAATAAACAAAACCTCTCCATCAACTGTCGTTGTTTCACCACGAGTCATCGTCTCAGCTTAACTTCGATTCCGAAAATCACTCATTCCACGCATTTTTTTGCACCGTCCGTCTTCACGATCGAAAAATTTCGCAGGATGCCGCACGCTGTCAATATCTATCATTCTCAGTAAGTATCCACTTCCTTTAATTTTTTAATAAAAAACAATAATTGTAATAAATAATAATAATAATAATAATAATGCAACAATAACATTATTAATTAAAACTTAAAATATAAAACAGAAAAGCAGATATTGGAAACGAGACGAATGCACACTCATTCTTCATTAATTAATTTTCCATTTAATGCTCGCTCTGTTATATTAGACATCGTGTAACTAATGTACTCTAAAATCATTAAATTAATATTTTTAATTTAAAAATTAAAATTCAAATCTATAAATACGGAAAAGGAAATTCATTTTTTAAGTTTAACTTTACGATTATAGAATTTTAATCTGAATAAGAAATCGCTGCATATATTCATACAAGAACAAAATATTTAAAATTATAACTTAAAAAAGCTTAAAAATAAATTACTATTACAATAGTATCAAATTTTTTCCATAATTTGTTTGTAAAAAAATATATCAAATATATATATTTGATATAATTTTACAACAGTAAAAATTAACACAATTTTATTTATAATATTATCTTTGTTCCAATAACATGTTCCAATTATATCTTTTCAGAATCTCGAGATTTATCGTAACTTACGCAACAAAAGACCCATTATTAAAAAATGGATTTGATTATATCGGTAAAATACCGCTCTTAAACGCATGTATGATAGAGATCTCATCCCAACTTCGTTATTACATCGAGGAATGCGCTTTGCTATGTAATCCTAAAGACATTTACATATGTAATGGTACAGATATCGAATATATGCAAATGTTAAAAATTCTCCAGAAAAATGGGACTATCGAAAGTT
The DNA here is from genome assembly GCF_000143395.1 of Atta cephalotes. NCBI lineage: Eukaryota > Metazoa > Arthropoda > Insecta > Hymenoptera > Formicidae > Atta > Atta cephalotes. The sequence continues at coordinate 2,734,246 of NW_012130096.1, forward strand.
TGCCGAAATATGAAAATTGGTGAGTAGTTCCAGGTTCTTCCTGAACTATAAACAGAAAACATCTACTCTAATTAAATCTTATTTCATTATTTACACTGTTTAACAAAAAATAATTTCTTTTTTCAATTTATAAGAATTTAATAAAAATAATTCGTATGTAATACTCAGAGCGAATTAAATATTAATTGTATCTCAATATATCTCGGTATTAAAAGTCAATTTATTATGCTTAAATTATTTTTTTCATAAATGCATTTTATGTAACAGCTGGTTGGCAAAGACTAATCCTGCGGATGTAGCACGCGTCGAGAAACGTACGTTCATTAGTACAGACTTGGAAAGGGATACTATTCCTACACCACGTAAAGATGTAACTGGACAGCTTGGAAATTGGATCTCTCCTAATGATATGGAAAAAGCTATTTTGGAACGTTTTCCAGATTGTATGAAAGGTCAGCAGAATTTTGAATATTTACTTCCAAATATTATATGTATAAACTATATATGTGAACAAATATTAAATCATAAATATACTTGTATAAATAATTAAAAATTTATTGTTATATGAATGCAATGATAACTAGATTTTTTGTGACATAGGACGCACCATGTACGTAATTCCTTTCAGTATGGGACCCGTAAACTCCCCACTCTCTAAAATTGGTATAGAAATTACCGATTCGGCTTACGTAGTTTGTTCAATGAGAATAATGACTAGAATGGGAGACAAGGTACTCGAAGCTTTGGGAAATGATGATTTTGTTAAATGTTTACACTCGGTGGGTGTTCCAAAGCATAATTCAAAAGTCAGTGTAAGTCATTCATGGCCGTGCGATCCTGAAAGGACGATTATTCTTCACAAGCCCGCGAAAAATGAGATTGTATCTTATGGAAGTGGTTACGGTGGAAATTCTCTATTAGGAAAAAAGTGCTTTGCGCTTCGAATTGGCTCGACGATAGCCAGGAAAGAAGGATGGCTTGCTGAACATATGCTCGTATGTTTTCTACTTTTTTCTGTTCTTTCATTATAATTTATTCTTCTTCTCTTTCTTTATTAATGATGAGAAATAGCTTTATTGTTATTTTATTAATTATTTGATTCAATTCATATGACTTCTTGCGTGACTTTCTAATCCAACGTAGCAATATGAGCTATTCAGGGCAAGATTAGCATTAAAAATTGCTTCTATAAATATATGCTAGAATATGCGATTTTAATTTTAAAATAAAAGCAATAATAAAGTGAAGTTTATTCTCTATTTCAGATACTAGGTATCACAAATCCTAAGGGCAAAAAACGATATATCGCCGCCGCTTTTCCAAGCGCTTGTGGTAAAACGAACTTGGCTATGATGCAACCTACTTTGCCGGGTTACAAGATTGAATGCGTAGGAGATGACATCGCATGGATGAAATTCGATAACAAAGGAAATTTACGTGCCATTAATCCGGAGAATGGATTTTTCGGAGTTGCTCCCGGTACGAGTTCGGCTACGAACCCCAATGCTATGAAAACTATCTTCAAAAATACCATCTTTACTAATGTAGCGTCTACTAGCGATGGAGGAGTATATTGGGAAGGAATGGAAAAAGAAGTTGCAGATAATATCAAGGTAACGATAGAACGATTACTGTCTATAAGCGAAACTAAATGTGTGTGTGTGCGCGCGCGCACACACACACACACACACACACACACACACACACACACAAAATATTTTTAAAAGTATGATATGTAAATTATATTATATATGCGAGATTAGATGAGAAAAACTATTTGATCTTATATTTTTCTCGGAATCTTAGAACCGGCGTTCTGAATGAGAATCTGTCTTTTAACCTATCTGAACTTATATTATTCATGCTAGCAGCCTTATCTTACCCAGTCACTATATAACATTCAAACTTTGTACTGTTGTCAAACGTCGCATCATTTCATTTATGACGAGTCAAGCAGCATTTCTGCATCTTGAAATTCCTAGATCACTTTGCAGTTCTTGGATGATTAATCATTGTTTTCCATTAATAACTCATGGATTTTCTCAATCATTTTGAGTTGTTTACTTGTTGATGGCCTGCCTGAACATTTGATTCGATCTGAAATGCGACTTACGCGTTAGACAATAAAATTTAAAATTTGGCTGTTAGACAGCAATTGGAAGTTAATGTTACAATGCTTTGAAGTATTCTTTGATTGTTCAATTAATTAAAAACTCTTTTTTCTACTTGATCAATCAAATGTTTTAAAGCATTTGTAATAAGACTTTGATTGCCCTGGATAAGATAAGACAGCCGGCGTGAGTGATATAAATTCAAATAAGTTCAAGGTCCATTATCATTTAATGCTTTTGAAAACAGCCTGCGTTCCAAGAAGAATAATAAGATTAAATATTTTTTTATTAAAACTCATGTATACACAATATTTTTACCTTATTAGGTGGTCGATTGGAGAGGCAATGATTGGATCAGAAATTCTAAGATACCAGCTGCTCATCCAAATTCAAGATTCTGTACTCCAGCAAAGCAATGTCCCATTATCGATCCTTGTTGGGAAGATCCAGCTGGAGTCCCAATCGATGCTATATTATTTGGAGGACGTAGACCCGAGGGTGTACCACTAGTTTATCAAGCTCGAAACTGGCAACATGGCGTTTTCATCGGTGCTGCAATGAGATCTGAAGCTACAGCCGCTGCGGAACATAAGGTATATTAATGAATATTTGTTTTTGCTGCATCTAATTATTTTGATCAAAAGGAACGAGAAAACAACAGATCTCAATATAAATATAGATTCTATATTAACTTAAAATACATTTAGAAGAATTAGAGATTTAAAAAACAACTCTGTATGAGAAAGTTACAAACTAAAGCTACTGAATCCAATACATTTTGCAGGGTAAAGTAATTATGCATGATCCGTTTGCCATGAGACCCTTCTTTGGATATAATTTTGGATACTATCTTGCCCACTGGTTGAGTATGGCAGATGTGAAAAACGGCAAATTACCAGCGATATTTCACGTAAACTGGTTCAGGAAAGATTCAAACGGGAAGTTTCTGTGGCCAGGATTTGGTGAAAATTCACGTGTCCTCGATTGGATTCTTCGAAGGATTGATGGAGAAGATATTGCTGAGGACTCGCCCATTGGCTTATTGCCAAAACCAGGATCTATAAATTTAGAAAATCTCACAGATAATGTAAACATGACGGAATTGTTTAGATTACCGAAAACTTTCTGGCAGAAAGAAGTTGAAGATTTGAGGGAATATTTTGATGCTCAAATAGGAAATGATTTACCTAAAGCTATTGCAAAGGAACTCAATCGCCTCTCTGATAACGTTAATAATCTTTAATTGCCTAATTATATAATTATATATACATAAATCTGTAATTATGTTTTTCAAGTATTCATAACTTCCATATTAAATTATAATAACAGTGCAAATGAGATTTTAATACAAGATTTGTATAGCAAAATTAACTTAAATAGCAGTCTTGAAAATAGAAAAAAATTTTGCTTGATATGTATATTACATTGTACATAAGATTAAACAAAATAATTTTAAGTAATTATATATTAAATAATTTTAAGTAATTACATATTAAATAATTACAAGTTAATTAATATATAATTATAATAATTAATTAATATATAATAATAATTTTAGAATGTTAAAAGAAAATTATGCCATCAAAACTTAAACTAATGACCATAAATGTCTTAAAAAAATTTCATTAAAATAAATATTAAAAATAAAAATAAAATAATAAAAATAAAATTTTGCTATTTCAACTTGTATAACTAAATTTTATTTTGCAAAATAAAATTTTATATGTTTATAGCAAAATAAAATAGCAAAATAATCATTTTACTTAATTGTATGGATTTATTGATCACATTTTTGGATATTAGACTATTCTTCTTTATTTCAATAAAGAATACTAAAATAATTGTGGATGAAGAATGATTCTTAATTTATATATATTGACTGAAAAATATTTAGTGACAATAAGTATATATAGTATTAGAAAGATGCTCCATACAGATAAAATATTTTAATATATTTTTATTTAATTTATAATAATTTTTGGGACAACATTATATTGTAATATATAATTTATATTTTGACTTTGCTATTATATTATAATCAATTTAATGGAAGTTTGCAAAAAGTATACAGTAAAATGTAAAAATATTTTATATGTGTACATATGTATGAGAGAGATGTGTATTTTTATAAAACAGAAATTAAAGCTTACTTTATTTTAACTATATCAAAGAATGTACCTTTTATAATCATCTTCAATCGAGTTTTCTGGAATATCCATCTTTGATTTTCTATCAGAAATTTTCGTCTTAAAAGCCGCAAATAATCAGAAAGAGAATCATGTAGATCAGATGATAAGTAGAGTAAGTATGGTTGTCATCATTTTTTATCATTCGATGATATTCCAGAAACTGAATTCAAGCTGTGATTGATTCAGTTTTTTTTATCACAATATAAAAATATAATTGGAGGTAAAGAGAACTAAAAAACTAAATAATTACTTATAATGAAAACAACATCTGAGTGCATCAAAGCCATAAGTATGATTTATGCCGATTTCTGCTATTGTAGATTTAATCTCAGTTCAATTTACTCTTCATTTTCTTGTAATTCTAAAAACTAGAAAAAATAAATTTCGAATCGAAATTAATCTAACATTCAATAGAAACAAATACAATTCTTTCCCGCGGTTTCATCACAGAACATATATCTAGAAAAATTCATAGAAATATTTCTATTATGAAAAAACTATTCAGATTTAGGTTGGCTGCCTTTTCGCGAAAAGATAGATAACCAAAATAAATTTTTCAAAATTCATTAGGATGAAAAAAGGAATTTAGAGTTTCAACGTTGGTAGCATATTTATAATGACATGCGCAATGTCAGCGAATCTGGCGGCAACGTAGTTTTGATGTAAGGAACGTATTTTAATAGAATTTGTTATTTAATACAATTTAATTGTTTAAACTGCGACAGAAATTAATTTATATAAATATGGGTATAACTGGGCTACTACCGTTCTTAGAAAAGTCTTCTAGAAAGACGAATATCAAAGAATTTTCTGGTGGGACTGTTGCAATTGATTCTTATTGTTGGTTACACAAAGGTGCATTTTCCTGTGCTGAAAAATTAATGATGGGAGAAACGACAGACGCGTAAGCATTAAATATATTTATTATTCTCATTGATATTAAGTCTGTGTTTTTGGCTGAATCTTTGCCATTCATCTTTTTTCCTTTTCTTTCCAGCAGGAAAGAAGAGGAAGAAAGATGAATGTGCAAAAGTTCAGTCAAAAAGGACAGGTCTATTCTTTTTTACATTAATGGATGTTTAATAATTTTTCTATTCATAGGTACGTTGTGTATTGTATGAAATATATAAAGATGCTTTTGAGATACAAGATAAAACCCATTCTGGTATTCGACGGTCAACGATTGCCTGCTAAAGAGCAGACAGAAATTAAGAGACGAAAGTGTGTACAAAGAAATAAATTATTCAAATATTATGAAGTTAAAAAACTAAGTTTTATTCCAAAAATTGCTTTAAGTTCAATGAAACTTAAGCTTGTAAATTCTGAATTGGATAAATAAATAACATGTACAACTGTATTGTTTTATAGAACCAGAGAACTAAATCGTCGTAAAGCAATCGAATTGATACAAATGGGTCAAGTTACAGAAGGAACAAATTTATTGAGACGAGCTGTAGATATCACTCATGCGATAGCATTAGAATTAATTAAACAATGTCAGAATGAAAACATTGATTGTATTATAGCTCCTTATGAAGCTGATGCACAATTGGCATATTTAAATATTAGTGGTATAGCTGATATTGTTATCACAGAGGATAGTGACTTAACGCTATTTGGATGTAAAAAAGTTAGTATATTGTATTCTCTTATATTTATAGCTTAATTCTTTCTTTAAATTTTATTTTATGTTACTTCTTTAATATATAATATTTGTGTTTACTTGTGTCGCCAAATGGAAAGTATCTAATTTTTTGCTATACATCAATTTTCTTAAGTCTTAAAAGTCAGATATCAGCTATTAGATAAACATTCCAAATATAATCTTCATTTATTAAAATGTTTTTTGTTCTTTTTTATTATAGATATTTTTTAAAATGGATCTTGTTGGAAATGGAATTTTGATCGCACAAGATCAATTACATTTGGCAATGAATGTAAGACCTGAACAATTTGAAATGGATAAGTTCCGCCATATCTGTATTTTGTCTGGTTGTGACTATCTTCCTTCTCTTCCTGGTATTGGCTTGGGAAAAGCACGAAAATTTATTACGAAAAGTACAGACCAAAATATACATAGGGTTAGTTATGCCAAATTTAACAATAGACATTTCCATAGCTTAACAATAAGAAAAACTTAACAAGAATTTTATGGATACAAAAGAAATCTGATATACGAATGAGAAAGTTGTATGCTTGTCTTAAGTAATGATTCAATATTTTTTAAGGCATTGACACGTTTAAGTTCGGTTCTCAACATGAAATCGCTAGTCGTGTCACAGGAATACAGAGACGCATTTATATTAGCTGAAATAACGTTCAAACATCAATTAGTATTCTGTCCATTGCAAAGGAAGCAAGTACGATTGAATCCACCCCCAGCTAATATCACTGAAGATCAATTGCAATATGCTGGGAAAGAGTTAGATGAGGACCTTGCTTTACAACTAGCTCTTGGTAATTGCGATCCAGCTACTTTAAAAATAGTTCATGATTTTAATCCAGATAAAATCGTAAGTAGTTGAATTAACTGTTATAAAACTATATATTGGATAATCTTTAGAAATAATATGGTACTCTAGTAATAAAAATTAAAAAGAATCATTAAATTTAATTACACATTGTAGGAACGAAAAAGAAAGCGAAATATAGAACAAACAATGATTCAAACTAGTATTTGGTCAGGTAAATATAAATTGAAGACAAAATGTCAAAACTCTTCTCCTCTCTCTGTATTGAATTCGTCATTTATTAATGGAAAAGAGCTTGATAAAGAAAGAAAGTCTCTAATGAATGCATATGTCTCATTAAATTCGCACAATAGTTCGAACATTCAAAGCGATCCAGAGGATCATGATTTACACAATACTGCTATTTTGGATATGTATAAATCAAGTCGAGATGCTAAGTTAATCGACAATACTAACAAAACGAAATGTCAAAATTCTCCTCTCTCTGTATTGAATTCGTCATATCTTAATGGAAAAGAGCTTAGTAAAGAAAGAAAGTCTCTAAAGGATGCATATGTCTCATTAAATTCGCATAATAGTTCGAACATTCAAAGCGATCCAGAGGATGATTTACACAATACTACTATTTTGGATATGTATAAATCAAGTCGAAATGCTAAGCTAATCGACAATTCTAACAAAGCATCAGAAGATTATTTAAATTTAACAAATAACACATCACCAGATTTACTCAAACAAAAAAATCCATTTATCAAACGAGTGTCTGATCTCACAACTTCACCAAGTATTTTATCCAACGGGAATTATCGAAAAAGAGGAAGAAATTTAATGCGTGTAAGACGAACTCTCATAGATGAAAATACTATAATAGAAAGTAAATATTTCTCAAAATCAGATAATAAAGAGTGCAACGTACTTGAGTCAGAGAATAAAGACATTGAAACCAGTTGGATAAGTACGAAGCATAATACAATTTTAGATACGAATGTACCTGATGTAACTCGAAAACAATTAGAAAAAAAATTATCTATAACAGATACTGAACAAAATACAAATTCATTGGAAAATATTAATGATCCATTTTTATCAAATCAAAACGATTGTTTAATTAATATTTATAGAAATGTTTCTAAAAAATCAAATCCTAATATAGATAGGATAGACGATGTACCATCAACAGATATAACAATTGATAAAAATTATGTAACAAATAATTATTTAGTATCGTCAAATTCTAGTACGGACATTATTGATATAAACAATTACGAAAATACGAATAATTCGCAAAATGATTCACTCGAATGGATAAATACAAAAAATGTTCAAAGTTTCCCCCATAAAAGAAATACATTGAAGAAACGAAATTCATCGAATCTGGTAAATACGCAGATTATATATATATATATATATATATATATATATATATTGTTTAGTAAATAATAAGTAAATAATTAAAGTTAACTTACTTAGTTAATTTAACTTAATTAAAATTAGTTTACTTTAGACAACTAAGTTAATTAAAACAAAA
>NW_012130096.1:2742564-2747186 GCF_000143395.1 Atta cephalotes
AGACACAAGTTATAACAAAAAAGAAAGGATTACGTCAAAATAAACAATCGCCAACAGTTTCTAGACAACAAAGTTTATTAGACATGTACGGATTTCAAAAAAGGTAAAGTAAAAATTGTGTCAAACAATGGGCATGACATTGTGTGTTATGCAAAATAATTTTGCACGTATATTGTATATATTAGATATAATTACAGAAAGATTTTATGTAATTAAATTTTTTTTCATAGGTCATCTTTTAAACACTGATTTTAAAAATCTATTAAACCTACATAATTACTGTTGACCAGAATATGCTATTAATATTATTAGTGTGATAAGTATTGACAAATACTCAAATGTATTCTGCAAAAGAATTAAAAGTCGAACGTAGTTAGAAAAAGAAAATGTAATAACATTTAAATGCATTTAAAAGAATGTTAATATAGACAAGTGATTAATGTAATTCATTTAAAACGAATTTGATTTGCCTACAAATGAATCTTAACAGAGCAGCATAAATTCTTGCTATATTACTTCACTGCCATATACACATATATAAACTGTCGATGAAATATTATAATTAAGCATTAGTATAAAAATAAATATTTTAATTTATCAATCACATTCCAAGAATTTAAAGCTTTAGGATGCTCTCTATATGACTTATAAGGTGAAGATCTTTTCTCATATATTACATTGTGTTTGTACAATTATTTGTAATCATAAACTTTGGAAATCTTTTTGAAAAACTGTGAATATTGTTATATTAATGTAATTATAAATATAAAAAATTTGTCAATTATTGTTAATAAATTTCTTAAATAAGATTACACCAAAATAGACTATATAAAAAATTCTATTTCTTAGCATTATCTAATAATATTATAAGTGTTGCTAAAGATAATTTGATAACATGTTTCTATTATTTATATATCAATCACATAGAAAATGTTTTTATTTATACTCAATTTTTTGTATCTTCTGGTTCCTCCCATGGTCGTGGTATTCTAATGTTCTTCCAGTTGTCAAGATCAAGCTGAATACAAAAAATTATATTTTACAGATCTAATAAGACTTGTTCTTTTTAGCTAAATTTATTGCACAATTGTTTCTTTAAAAAAAAGGAAATAAACTGCAAGAAATTTAGCAAAAAGAACAGACTTGTAATCTTGTAAAATTTATTTCAACCTTTGCCCATTATTCTAACATACATACCTTCTCCAACTTTTCATATTCTTTCTCCAAAGTAATTTCTTCTGGTGATTTCATTTGAAATCCCTCTTTTTCTAATTCATCGTGTATATTATATTGAGATGTATGTTTATATCTATAACTGAAGATTTATTTTAATAAGGAAATGTGTGTCTAACAGGTGATACTTTTTTATCTCCTAATTACCGTAATTCCGTAAATTCTCGAAGGCCAACCGATCCACCGAGAACAAAGATTAAAAACGGAATACCATACTGCAAAATTCTAGAGCGTGACATATTTTTTTTATTTGACATCACAAAAAGCACGACAATGATCATAATTTTCATTTAAACCTCGTTCTTTATGTTTCGCAATAGTGAGGTTAGGATTTAGGATTAGGTTAGGTTAGGTTAAAGATACCTTTTCAAGTCGACATTTGACATTCGTTTTTAGCGGCAAAACAGATCACGTGGTTGAAAATTGATGAATAGCAAGCGTCAATTTCGATCACGTGACATATTTTGCCGTTAATGAGCATCAGCATGAAAAGATATCTTTAGTCTGCCAATGCTGCCAATTTCTTTGCCGACAGTAGTGATTGGCGCGCTTGCGCATGGTGATCAGCTGAATCAGCGACGCATTTACGGAACTTGAGGGGGGGAGGGAGGAGATGGAAGAGGAAGGCCATCTGGCCATCGCTATTATTGTATACGACCAACGAACCAACCGTCAGTCGTCGTAGTATCAGGTTCTGTTTCTGTTTATTCTCCTGGACTGAGAAGTAAAACGCGGGCCAAAATTGGGTGATTCGCTGACGTAAAAGCGTTTCGGACGCATCCGGGTGAGTATTCACCATTAATCTTACTATATTTCGTTTATACTTTGCCGAGACGAAGAATAATGGAGGGGAAAAAAGATTTCGCGAAATTTCGATGGATTTGTCAATTGATTGTTTTCGTTTCTTTTTACTTCCTTCATCTAATCGCGCGGACTGGATTTTTAAGACGATAAATCCACCCAGAAAAGAATGAATTTCGATTATTTTTTACTCCCGATTTAAATCGAGTTTCCAATCGTTGATACGTCGATTCTTTGTATCGTAAAGTAGAAGGATCGTTCTATTTAGATCTAGATATTCTGTTTGTTGATAGCAACGGGACTAATGGGAATCATTTGACACTCGGATCTAAGAAATTTGAGAGATTGTTTTGAACGAAGTTCCTTTGCTGTTCTATCGATTAAGCTTCTGATTTGCTTCTGAAGAAAGCGATGCGTGGGTCATTGTACTCTTCTACTATGAACTCGATTACGAGTATTTTTTTTGTTTATTCTTAGGCACGTATGCATTCCGAACAATTTTATAGTGCCTTGAATGAAGTCAGAGTGATAACAAAATAGCAATGAAAATAAACGTCGATATTCTTACAACTTAATAAAAATAAAAAAAAATAATAAAAAAAAAGGAAATAACGAGGAAGTAAAATTTGCAATTTATTTGAGCCAAGCGACTTAATCCTTTGTTTTATAATGTTTCCAATGCAGATTAAATCTTATTTAATTTTACAATTAATTTAAAGAATATTCTAATGCTTAGAACTAGAAAAAGATAAAAGAAAAAGTTGAAGAATTTAAATTAGTGTGCATTGCATTTTTTTAAATCAAATATGAAAAGATAGAGAATATTAAATTATTATTTAAATTATAAATTGGAAAAGTATTATTTAAATTTAATGTAATCTAAATGAAATGAAAAAGTATTATTTAATTTAATATAATTAATAATTAGATCTATGTTTTTATATCTAGTTTTTTAAATTAAAAATATTTTTGGAATATCAAAATTGTAATTAAACATTTCAGAAATATTAAAAATGTTATATAACATTTCGTTATAAATATTTTTAAAAAAGAAGATTTCAAGGGGAACCTTGGCCTTTATAGCTCCCTCCCCTCTAGATTCGCAATGTTACATTGGCGGAAAAGGAAACGATGAAAATGCATAAGTCGAACACAAACGAACAGAAATCGGTTATTTCATTCTTGGTTTATTTTATTTTTATCAATTGATTTAAACAATGATGGAACATATTTAATTTTTTATTAATTCTATCATTTCTAGAAATTTGTATAGATTCGAAAAATAGTTCGTCGGTTATAATTAAGTATCGTCTCAAATGTTTGGAAATGTCAAAGGATCCTTTGCTTCTGAAATTATTAAATTTTAAAAAATTTAATTACGTTAATCGCGTTTCTTTATTACCGTATAAAACTTTCTTAAATATTTCTATGTACTGTATTTACATATAAGAAATGATTTTATTTTTTTATTTAAGTTTAATAATTTATTATTTATTATTTATACCTTTATGATTCTATGTTTATATAGATAATTTTTTAAATAATTTACTCTCATATTTGCAGTATTTGCTGCTAATATTTAGCCATTGCAGAATTTATATATAGATTTTATTATATAGGTGCATCTTCTAATACGTGTAACATTCGAAAAATCGATAAACATTTACGTCAGTCTGGAGTGCGTTGAACTCTGAGAATATACAACGATGACGTAACCTTTAACCTCGTAACGATGCAAAAATACCTTATCTCGATTATTCGATGAAATAGTACTAAATTATATTATAATTATATAACACAGCATACATTATATTGATAGAGATTAAATCATTCCGAGAATATTTAGCAAATTCGAATTTTTAATTATTTTTTAATTTTTAAATAATTTTTTAAATTAATATGACATTTGATAACAATACATTATATATATAATTACATATTTATTTTATACTAAAAAAAAATTTCTTTACTGAGCTGCGAAATTCTACGTAATACGGCACCTTTCTTTCGTCATGTCAGCTCTGGACCGTTTTGTTAGTCAGAGAAGGATACGAGTTTTAAACACTATCTTTCTCTTTTTCCCCCCTCTTCTGTTATCCGAATCTCGAGTCTCCAAGCTACTACATATTTTACGAATGATTTGTTTGCTCCGAACGATAGAGAAGTCTTTTCTAAGTAAACCTCCACCGCGTGTGGAACTAAACAGGTAGTCTAATGTCCATTTCTACTAATATAGACTAATTTTAATCTCGGTTCAACTTACTCTTTATTCTTTTCTAATTCTTAGATCTGGAAAAAAATAAAAAGTAAGTTAAACTAAAATTAAAGTTGATCTACCTTGATAGAAACAGACATTAACCTTTTTTTTCATCACTATAGATTAACTTTAATTTAGTAGATTAACTTAAACTCGGATCAAACTCGGTTTAATTTACCCTTTTTTTTATATTTAAACTGGAAATTATTGTATATAAATTCACAAGAAATATTATGAATGAAGAATTGCTTTAACGAATATAGTGTTTTCTATTCATGTGTCTTTATTTTTTTAAATTCTTATAAAGGATAGAAAGTAAATTAAACTGGAA
>NW_012130096.1:2749255-2765056 GCF_000143395.1 Atta cephalotes
ATAGAAATTGCCAATAATTCAATCGGAGATTAATTTAACTGGCAAAACTTTTAACTTGTCTTGTTTTATCGTGAAGTCATATATGAATATCGTAGTATTAGACAGGTAACTTACAACATTTCAGGTTTGTTTTCAACGTTTCACTCTTGTTTAGTTGCTTATTCTTTTATTCTAATGTCTTGTGAATGCATTGAAAAAAAATATAATCACGTCTCATTATTTTTCGTAATCGAGAGTCGATGCGTCAATCGACATTTCTATAGGCGCATAATATTAATATTCTAAGAATATGCTAAAAATATGCTTAAAATATTGGATAATGTGTGCCTATATAATGGATACTGATTCAAAAACCATGCAAGACTTTGACCAAAATACGCAATTCTTTCGACAGAAAATGCCACTTATCTTCCCTGTGACGTCAGATCGTGCAGACTTGACTCGCTTAATTTGGAAGTGACTCGCCTTTAACTTTCAACGCTGATAATATCTATCATAAATCATATTATTATAATCATAAGGATTTCTCGGATTTCTCTTATATTTCTCGCACACTTGACATTGAAATTTAGTATTTCAGTAATTTGGAAGGTGGCGTGTTTAGGTGGAGTGTATAAACATAACTTTATCTCTATTTGAAGAGGCTGTTTACGAAACGTCATTGTTTCATTTATCGAAGATATCTGACTATCTAGCCACGATGTTGATAGTCATTCATTTCCTTTTCTTCATTATTTTTCACATTTATTATGGAACTATTCGGAAATGGATTCCAATTAGAATTATTCCTAGAAAATACAATAGAAATCTAGAGAATAATTGAATAATTTTTATTGAAATCCATTTTGAATAATTCTACTTACTTTGTTGCTTCATATATCCAATATGATCTGCTCTCTCACCTCGAAGGTGATTGAAGAAAAAAAGAAGGATAGAGAGAAGAGAGAAAAGAGAGAGAGAATCCAAGTGCTTTATCAGTATGTTGCATCCTTGAGACGCTCTCTTTTCAACCGAGTCGCACAAAGGCAACACGTAGCATTTTGTTTATATGAACAGTCGTGTAAAAGAGAAAACGATTCGATCGACCTTGCATAATCGTGCGTTTGTTCTGCGTATGACGCAGAATTATTTCAGCATTAAAGGTGTGAACCGACCGCATAAGGTCAACTTGATCTACTTTGATGAATATCAATTACATGTCGCTGAAAAAATTTTTTAACAATGAAAAGAAAAAGCCTTGCGACGCATTGAGTTAGTTCAATCTCTAATAACAAATTTGAAAAATGCAAATGGAAGTTAATAAGATAATTTTAACATATTTCTGTTTATTCGAACTTGTCGAGGGACAAAACAGTCGTTGATAATCGAGTACTTATTAGTTTTGATAATAACAGCTGACTTTAGAAAACTAAAGTCCAACACAAATTCTTATTATCCAAATAATATCGGAGCATAAACTTCTTCGTACAAATAGGGTGCAAATAAACGGAATTTTATTGTATGTTATTTATCACAGTGCTGAAAATTGATTATAATTAGAATGTAGTAGTATTAACAATTTCTCTGTAGTAATTCCATCTTTCGATGTATAAAATTTTTTTTGATTTGGAAAAAATCTGATCTAAATCGAACGAGAGATAACTATTGTTCAAAGTTTGTAAATTTTGGGATATTCCATCTTTATTATTTTTTTTCATTAATGATATTATGGACACAACTTTCTCGAACTCTATCTCTATACTCTTATTACTCTGTTTACAGATACAAGGCTGGCCAGCTGCGCCATTCTTGTTGTGTGGTTCTTCTCATCAGCCACACTACACCCGTCAAACCTGGTTGCCGGGTAGTCGTAGTCGGATTGTTGTAGTTAGCTGTTGCGATGTCGCACACCGCAGGAATGGACACGGGCTTGCCTGTACCGGATGCCATCCCTCCGCTCCAAGAACTTCAAGAAGACCTGATCCTAGACCTCGTCCAGGAGGTCAAATTTCAACCAGACCTCCGTCAATTACCTATAACAACACAGGTAAGAATCCATGTTGTGCAGAAGAAACGGGTAAAATTTTATAAGCAGCATCAATGAAACTATCGACTATGAGTTTTATCTTCTATATTTTAAGCAAGATTTTAGTATAGTATCTTCAAAGTTTTAAGATTTAACATATATTATAGATTAATAAAGATTAATGATAGCATGATTTGTTTATATAATTACCGAACAATTTCTATTTGTCCAGGACGATGAGATAACGATTGGTGCTCGAGATAGATCTGCTCATGTACTAAGATGCCTAAAAGTGATGTATGATTTGTCTTCAGATGTATTTTTCATTGCGATAAATCTGATAGACCGATTCCTGACTAAAATGAAGGCAAGGCAGAAGCATATGGCCTGCATCAGCGTGTCAGCCTTTTACATTGCTGCCATCCAACGGATGCAGTCTATAGATGCCGAGCACCTAATCTCGATCTCACAGTGCAGATGCACAGCTGATGACTTGAGGCGCATGTCGGAGGTGATACGAAATAAATTGGAATGGGCACCCGGCACTGAACCTACTACCGCTCTGACTTTTCTACAGTTATTCAACAAAATGTTTCATGCGGTAGCGAAGCAAATGCATCTCGGCGACGTGTATGTCAATATCGTCAAGGTAAGCTATCATCTCCTAATTTATTTATAGGATAATCTCTGAATCCATCGTCTCTTATCACAGACGTGATCTCTTCTGCTATATGAGACTTACGATTTTTGCTAGTTTTGCTTTCCAAATGGTTTATTAGAGGAAATTTATGGCAAAGATATTTTCGGTGATTTGAAACGATCAAATAAAATCTGATATATGTGTGTTCTAGGTGGATTTGAATCTGGATCTTTGGCACAGAGAGCAGCCATGCAACTCTATGCCACGATCATAGTTTTTTATTATCTACATAGATAATAAAAAAAAGAGAGATCACTCTTCTTGATATAAAAAAATGAAGCGCTAATGAAATTCGAAATATTTGTTAAATCACACGTTAATATTATTAACGGACACTATCATATATCCTGATTCATTTTTATTAATGAATTTATGGTGAAGCTGTACAAGCATCATTCGTCCTGTTTCAGGAATCTGAATTGATCCTCAGATTGGAAATGGTGGTTTGCGACGGTAGTTGTGCGAGTCTCAGGCCCTCCGAAGTGGCTCTGGTATTACTCTGCACTTATTTGGATGCTGCTGTTAATCGACTGAATGCAAATGCAGATGCCACTGTGTCTACCGACGACCCATCCTCACATAACACATCCGTCATTACATCATCTTATCAGATGCTGAAAGACGAACTCATGCAGTTTGCTGTGGAGCTCCGAGAGAAATGCAATGTAAATATTTCATTATTTCGTTTTTTATTTATTTATTATTTAGTCTAAATAAATATCAGAAGAAATTGTAAACGAGGAAAAATATTTTCATTGAAATGGAAATTCTTCAAATAAATTTTCGAAACAAGATTAAAACAAAGAACAAATTAAAGTAGAATGAAAATTACAGGATAACTTGGCTCGTGTAATTTATTTGTTGAAAGCTCATATTTTTAATACGTTTTAGATCTCAGAGGAGAGTTTTCGCTCCACTCACGGGACGGTGGGCACTGTACTGAGCAAGTATAACGCCCAGGAGCAAACACCTCATAGACAGAAACTAATCTGGAAACTTTCATCTCGTACTGCAGGTGTTCTACGTCCGACCGACAATTTCAGATCTGTACTACCAGCCATCGCGGAACATGCGCCGATTCCATCTCCAAGCAAGATCAGGTATTTATCACCACTTCTCTCTGAGTCGCAGTTAAAAAATGTCATATATTATTGGAACATAGAATTGTATGAATCTTTCTTTTGTAGAAAAACTCGTAAATATGCCCGACGCCATGGCAATAAGAGACGTTAAACATCATCATTTTTTTTTTATGGAGGTACGATTGATTTTTGTTCATTCTCTACTGTTGAAGATATCCTTATAAATTATTACAAATTATTACATTTTTGAAATAAATCTTGTTATATGTTTATTTTTTATTTTCTTTCAGAGTACGGTACTGGAATTTCCATCTAATATATCACGTTTTTGATATATTAGATGTCTGGTACACGTCAAGTAAAAGCACAAGATTATCACTTTTTCCAGTACGAAGATCAAAATTTTACTCGAAAGTACAAACATCAATTCACGCATTGCAATGATTTCCCATAGATACTTTGTTTACATGATCTTCAGATGTCATACTGGCAAGATATAAGTCGTCGTCTTTCACTATATAAATATAAGATATAATTATGTATAAACAACGTGTCATAAGATCGCAAAGTAAACACAATGGCCGGTATTCATAATCGGTTTTTATCTTAAGACGATCTTAAGACTCTAATTGATTCATGATGTACTGAAGACAATCTTAAATATAAGAATCGACTATAAACCCCAGCCAATAAGTAACGAAAAGGTCTTATCGATCTGAGCTGGATTTAAAAGTACAATTTCACGTGCTGCTAAAACAATTAGAGCACGAATTTGTCATTCTTAGTCCAGCAGCTAAAATGATAGCGGCTATCGCCGTGTCGATCATATTGACCACGATATATATATAAAACTTAATTTATTCTTTGTTGCTGATCCAGATAACACATACACACACACACAAATCTATCACTCAAATGTCAAATTCGGTGATTCTTGTCTTTTTTCATGTAAAGTCCTGTAACAAAAGTACGTGATCTTTTTTTGTTGCTGAAACATTTGAGCGGCTCGTAAAAATGCATCTTAAATAATATTTCGATGTGAATTTATACATATCCAGTTCTAGTTTTATAGTTCTGTATGTTTTGCCAGTATGTGAATCATTATTATCGCACTATATGTTAATCTCTGCTAACTTTCTCATTGCATTATACATACATATTTTGGAATATTTATGCAAATATTTTATAAAGAAAACACAGATTTATTCTTTCTGTATTCCAATGACAAGATCGCTGGAATTAAAGTGCTGTTACAAGCATGAGGAAAAAGAGGAATAGAAACAAAATAAGTTCGTCTTTACGAAGTATTGAAAATTAATGTGATATACAATGTCATTTATAGTGATTATCTAATTAGTAAAACAATATCGGTAAAAGCGTGTATATCTGTATATTTACAAAATGTGTTAAAAACGAGCAAAAAGATATAAAAGAAAAAGTAATATAAGAGCTACGAAAGAATGTTAAAAATTTCATAACGTAAAATTATTATTAAAGGAAAAGAAAAAAAGATTATAAAGCTAAGTTGGCCGATACAAATAAGAGGTGAACTTGCTAAAACCTGTGTTGCTAAATTTGATAAAGAAAAAAAATTTTTCTTGTAATTTTGTCAGGATTGGCAAAAGATAATATTTTTTTTAAGAATATTGTAATTTTTTTTAAACATGTTTTAAACTTTTTAATACTTCATACATGCTTTAAATAGTTTATAAAAAATACATGTTTAAAATATGTGAAAAACATCAAGAATGTTTTAAACGGTTAAAATATATAAAAATCATTATTTTTTAACCAATCCTGAATTTTATTATGTTTTGAAATTTTTTCTTTATAGTATGTTTACATTGAGAAAACGGAGCAATTGATAAAATATGACACGGATTTGTGTTGCACTTCGAATGAATTTCTGACTTATACATACGTATGTATGTGTCAGATAAGTAATAATCAATAACGAGAAAAGTACGAATTGTAGAATAAATTCAACATTTCAAAATGCACTAACGATAACGTAGAATGTTGGAAACAAATTTTGCTATGCAATATAGAAGAGACGTGATTTTTGTATGTAAATACCAAAAATAAGAAATTGTATCTTCTTTCTTTCAAAAATTGTGTTTGAATCACTTTTTATTCGTACTAAATTATCTCTATATTAGATTCTCTTGCAGTAATAATAGAATGTTTTTTACTGATATCGATTAGCTTTATGTGATTTATATCATTACCTGATTTATATCGTAAGATAATTCTAAACATGAATGTCAAGGAAAAGATATGAAGAAACATTCTAAGTCCGATCTGTCTGCCTCTCAAATCTTAATTGATCGCGTAATAACAAAGTATAGATTGCGTGTATTCTATGTTTGCAATTATCCTAGCGGAAAAAAAATGTTTACAGAAAAACTATCCTTATTGAGACAAGATAAGAAATTCTTAATTTTTTTGTAAAAATTTTTCTGCCAGGACAATTGAGGATTAAAAGCGATTATTATATCGAAATGTGAGAAGTGGGTATCGTATAACATTCAAAAGTAAACGAAAGCATGTGAACGATGCGTCATGATACGAGCAAATATGATTATATATTTTATTTGCCAAAAACTTGAATTTTTTAGACGATTTATATTTCTCGTCTATTTACGCTGCACACCAAAAACATTAAACGATAAGTCGTTATTCGCAGTTCACGGTAGCTCATGATTTGCGCATTCGGGAACCGTTTGCATTCATTGCATTTGTAATAACTGATGAAAAAGAAAAAAAAACAATTGATAGTTCAAATAAATTTGTAAATCTTAGCCAGTTTATGCTAGTCATAAATCGTACCGTACTTTCATTTTATGATCTGTGAAAATACATTCTCTTCTTGCATTGTGGCATCAATACATCATGCAAATTTTATTCCACGAAGCTTTTTTTATTTTCTAACAAAATCACATCACGCACTATCAATAGAAATCATTTAAAGTGTATATTGTTATATATTACAAATAATTTTATCAAAAGAACACAAATTTTTACTTGTCAATATTGTACATTACATATACTTCAACAATTGTTAATATATTGTTTTTAATTAGCAAATATAATACATTTCAAAAATTTTAATTTGTGGAACACATAGTAAAAAATAGAATGTATATATTTGCATTTTATATTTGATCATAAAAATCAAATTTGTAATGTACAAAATTCACTTGTAAAATAAAATAAAATATAATCTACTGTAATCTTTTCTTTACAAACAAATGCAATCTATTTCATGCCATGATTGGAGTATACATACATATATTATACAACAATGTACAATGAGCAATCTTTAATCAACTTGTATTAACTTTATCAACTTGTATTAATATTTGATATTACACGAATCACAGATATCTAAATTATAAGACGCAAAAAAATAAGCAAATTTGCTGTATAAATTATATTGTTTTCTTTAAAAGAAAAATAACAGATGTAAATCTTTGTCACAGTAATGTATCTTCCGAACGAATGTACTCTCCAATATCTGCTTGGTGAAAGCAAATGACTGCTACTGGATCTGCGTGTTTGCAATCAGCTGTACTTTTTGCAGCAACGCCAAATCCCTAAGGCATTAAATGGAAAACAAATGCACTTATTATTGTGTTATTATCTCTTTTTATATAATAATATTTAAATGAAAGATATAATCAACGATGCATTGAGAATTATTTAATTCGATATAACATACCAGTGGCAAATCGTTCATGGAAAATACGACGACACCTTGATATTGATTAGTGCCTTCTGTTATACGAGAGAGACCTGATTTCATAATATGATTTCCATAAAGAAACTGTTGCTCCGCTGAAGGTTTTACCCAAATTTTGTGCTTGATAAAAAATTTTATATTGTAAATTTGCAATCATACTTATTTAAATCTGAATATATTTATAAATACGCATACTCACTTGTGCATAAGGTGCTAGATAATGTAACGCAGTGATATGTAACCTGAACTTTCCTGATTTTGTGAATTTGCCAAAACAAGTGCCTAAACTTAACAGATGATCAGATTCTACATTATTCGCTAACGATAAAATTTTTTCAGACACATAATACACCCTGTCCTTTTTCTCCCGAAAGCAGTAAATACCATCTGGTCGATCAATCAAGTTCTTCACATTAGTGCCAATGCTACAACAATTAAATTTGAGATTATTATATATCTAGTATATTTAGAACCTACATTCAATTAGACAATTATGAAATGAGCATAATTTAAATTGTGAAGTTACTTACTACTTAGTTAGCTTCTCGAATACAAGCTTTGTTTTCTCTTCTGATAAACGCTTCATCTTTAGAATATACAAGAGAACATGAAATAAATCATTTATTTATTTTCTTTAAAAGCTCCACGTGATATCTCTTCATTCGCATCTCAAACACGTGTAGAGAAACGCTCACATCACAGTAACTATTTGTAGTCATTCAATCGATTTGGACAGAAAAATTCAACCTATCAGCGTTCCCAACCTATCAATTTCTTATTCATGATTATCGTTCGATTGTCATTTGTAGTTACGATCAGAGAGAAACCTGAGAGAGGCCATGCCGGTTTTTTTTTCTCTACCGTCAAAATCGCTCGTACATTACCACCAATACATCCATTTTCAATTTGACTACTATGATTATATACATTTTCTAACACTATCGATAAAATTGTAGTTGCGTTCGGTAATGCAAATCAGAGAATCGATTCTGTATCTTAAAACGAGATAAAAATTATAAAAGTGAACGAATACTAGAATACTAATAATTTCATTGGTCAACATCTAGTAAATTTGCTCACTTGTAATTTTCACCTCGTTTCAAGATACAGGATACGGTCAACGCAAATGCTTTGAAGTGTTTTTTAATTGGTTAATTTGTAAAATTCTTTTTTCTAATTGGTCCATCAAATGCTTCAAAGCATTTGTAGCGAGACTCTGACCAGCTACAGAATTGATCCTCTGGGAATCAATTTTGTATCTTGAAATGAGGTGAAAATTATAAAAATGAGCGAATTTACTAGAATACTGATTATTTCATTGGTCAACACCTAGTAAATTTGCTCCCTTTTGTTCCTTTTCCTTGTTGAAAGATACAGAATCCTCTCCATCGACTTTCTAAGACGTCGGAGTGCTCTTTTTCTATAGTGCACGTGACATATGCTATAATATAAGAACACTCCTCAGATTTGCATTATCGAACGCAGCTTGTATCGTCGAAATCATAAATGTGGTTCGTTTCTGTACTAAATCTTCAGAACAGAAGCGTGCCGACTATTCATAGGAGGGATACTTTAATGGGTTCTTAAACAAAAACATTTTAATTTTGCATTTTCATACACATGATGTGAAATAAAAGTTGTTGAACTATAAGGATTTAGCTTTAACTGTTACTGCAAATTATTCTGTATTTCAAAAATTCTTTAAACTTACGTATAATCATCATGGTTCGGTAAAACAATTGATATAATTTATTTAAAATAAAAAATATAATATAGATTCGGGAAAACTTATTTAAAATATTAAATAAGAAATAAGTTAGAAGTGTTGTACTTAAAATAATGAATACTAAATAACTCTTTTATTTTAGAATAAAATGATTCTAATCATTCACGTCTTATTCTAAAATAAAAGAGTTATACTAGTAATTATGTTTGATAAAAACATGGGCTGAAAATTTGCATAGAGAAACAACTTCGTAATTTTATAAAATATTATAAGACAAAAAATTCATTAAATTAACTTGTTTTAACTTTGTAATTTTCACTTCATTTCATTTCAGATACACAACAAGATCGACCCCCAGCTCTCTCAAGTTTCTCTCTGTTACGATTATGACTGTTAGAATATCATTTGTATAATTAAAAATCTAAACATTTATAATTTATAATTTGTATTTACAATACGATATTTACAATTATTGCGCCAGAAAACTTTTTTCTTAAATAAATTCTATGTCGATTCATCAAACTCATCAAAAATTGTGTAGTTTACGATTATTCCGGTAGAGGGCTATTTTTATCAAATTGCGTTCTAAAACTCCATACTTCACGATTATTTCGACAGAGGCCCTTCCTTTTTTCTTAAATATGTGTTCCCAAATTCAATATTTTTGCTAAGTTGGTCTCGTGTTTACATCCGGAGGACGGCGGAAGACTCGCCGTGAATAAGCTCGCCCCTCCCGTCTCGCCACGTTATACATCTTCGCCTGTTCCTCGAGTCTCGCGAGGGCTGAGGACCCGTCGCGTGGATCTTTCCTGGCATTTTCCCATCGACGGTGAGAGAGCGAAGCGGACGCGCGTCCTCGTGTTTATCTGTAAAGTCCAAGTCGTCCAGCGCGAACGATGAAGGTGACGGTGACGACACTCAGCGACGATAGCGTCTTCGTTCTTGACGTGAGCGAGGAGTTGGAGCTAGAGAATTTTAAAGCGTTCTGCGAGATTGAAAGTGGCGTGCCGGCCCATGAGATTGTGATTGCATTCAATGGTCTGCCACTTATGGACGACAAGAAATCGTTGCGCGATCATGGGATCCGTGACGGCGATGCTGTCATCCTCCAGCACATGCATCAAAGCGGCAGCGATTTGAACTTGCAGCCCTTCAACAGAGGTAGGTACCTACGAATGGTCCATTTATTGATTTTTATATTTAATGGAGGTTCTACAAGTGAGTCTGTAGTTGATAATTGAAAGTCTTAAACAATCTTCACCTTAGTCCTACAAGTTGGCTATTGGCCAACTTCACCAATTAAGTCTAGATCTGCAACTTTATTTTAAAAGACCCTTAAGCTATAAAGCTGTAAGAAATTGACCAATATCATAGTCAATTATTTTTCTCATATTCAACTATGATTGGTCAATTTCTTAAGGCTTTACAGCTTACTATTTCTTAAAGTAAAGTTGTGAATCTAGTAGGGTTGTAGACTGGTATTCACAGTCTTATATTCAAGATCATTTTAAGTACAGTCAGAGAACTGTCTTAGCATCTTAAGACATTACTTAAGATAATCTTAAAATAAAAACCGACTATGAGTACCAGCTTAAGACTTAGGACCACTTAGGACTTCCGACTACTGACTTATAGAATAATAAGACTATCTTAAACACTATCTAGTCTTAAGATGTTAATCCATTAGAGATCAGTATTCATAATTGATTCTTATATTTAAAATCTATCTTAATTATAGTCTTAAGATGTAATGAACCAATCAAGAGAGCTGCATTAGCATTTTAATGCATTATTTAAGAATCTTAAAATAAGAGCGAATTATGAATACCAGTCAAAGAGCTGTATTAGCATCTTAAGATAGATAATTTTAAAATAAGAACTATAAATAAATGCTGAACTATAAACTAATTATGTGTCCATAAAGCAAAAATTTTACTTTATGTATAGCTCAAAGAAGCTTTGTTATTAGATTTGAAGCTAGCTTTGTTATTAGATTTGTTTTTTTCCCCCAGTTGAACTTTGTTATGTGATTTACTTTTTTTCTTTTTTATGTAGGAGAAAATAAAAAATAAATGATATAAAAAGTGTTTAATTAAAAACAAATTAGCCTATTATTGATTTTTATGTACTGTGTCTGATTGTAACAGCACTTTTTATCTTGTTGATAGAGAATTTAGATAGGCTTTAAACCTTGATCTTTGCTTTCTGTTTAGTTATATATATCCATCAATTTCAATGTTTGATATGTATATATATATTATATATATATATATATATATATATATATATATATATAGAGTATGTCAAATTTAATACTCCAAAACATCAAATTTGACAAATTTAATTTATCATCTCCTTTGCGCTGTACTCAGCAACATATATCTTATTAAAAAAATGAACATACTAAATTTGAAGAAACATCGCTCTAGCCATTCCATTACTGGACTTCAGTTCTATCAGAGTTCCTGGGACCAGCAATAATCAGCGTCCATCGCCGATCGCAAACAACAGAATACAAAATCCCCGCAGTGAGGACGATCCAGCGATGATAAAAAACATGTTCCTGGCTAATCCAGATCAGCTGGCATTATTAAAACAAAATAATCCCAGATTAGCCGACGCGCTACTGTCAGGAAATCTTGGTAAGTAACAGTTTCGAATATGATAGTTTAATAATTTTTAATATTATTTCTGGTCTAAATATTCGTGTGTTATAGATAGATTTTCAACTGTACTCAGAGAGCAGATAGCCGCTAGAGAAGAACGACAAGCACAACGGCTGAGAATGATGAATGCTGATCCCTTTGATACCGAAGCACAGCGACTAATTGCTGAAGAAATTAGACAGAAAAATATCGAAGCAAATATGGAGGCTGCAATGGAGTACAATCCAGAAACCTTTGGCACCGTTGTTATGTTATATATCAATTGTAAAGTCAATGGATTTCCAGTTAAAGCCTTTATTGATTCAGGTATAGCGCTGACTCAAGTACTATGTCAATAGCAAGTAAAAATGCGATTTTCTACATGCATTTTAATAAATGCAAATACATAAATTCGTGATCAGACTAGAGGTTGAGATTGAGATTGAATTGGAATTTACCAATCAAAACAAAATTTACTAAATTTGAGATTAATTTTCTTTCTTCTGATTAGTTAAGTTTCACTTAAAATTTTCTTCAATCTTTTCTTTAGTTTAGTTTGAATTATACTTGAGATTATTTTTACATAGCTTTGTTTTATACTCGAGGGAAAGAAAGGAAGACTGAGTAAATGTCTATTTTTAAACATATATATCTCGAATGATCGTTCTGCATGGTATGCAGAAAAACAATTTAATTTTAGAACGTATGACCTCTGTTCGTGAAAACAGGAAAAAAATTATTGTTCTTAATATAAATATATTACAATATATTTCGATCATCTCTAGAAACATTTGTACAATAAAAGCATTGGATAAAAAATGGATAAAAAATGCAAAATTGACTCTAATGCTCATTTTTATCAATGTATATTAACTTTAATCTCGGTTCTATTTACTCTTCAACTTTTTCTAATTTTTAGAACTAAAAAAAAGATGAAGAGTAAGTTGAACCAGAATCAAAGTGAATCTGCATTGAAGAAAACGGGAATAAGTAACATTAAAGATATATTATTTATAACCAGGTGCACAAACTACTATTATGTCTGCTGCCTGTGCCGAGAGATGCCATATTATGCGTTTGGTGGACACAAGGTGGGCCGGAGTCGCCAAAGGTGTTGGAGTACAACGCATAATCGGTCGTATACACATGGTACAAATACAGATCGGCAATGACCATCTGACAACATCCTTCAGCGTTCTTGAAGAACAGCCTATGGACATGCTGCTGGGCTTGGATATGCTTAAAAGACATCAATGTTGCATAGACTTGAAGAAGAATGTCTTGAAGATCGGAACTACGGGTACTGAAACTTCATTTCTGGCAGAAGGTGCACTTCTTTTTTTATAATATAATTTGTGTGTGTGTGTATATATATATATATAAAATCTTAAAATATTATAATAATATATATTTTCTCTCTTATATATACATATAACAAATTAATTAAAATTAAAATGAGAATAAAAAATATTAGCAAATAATTTATTAATAATTATTTCTACAGGTGATTTACCAGAGTGTGCAAAATTAAGTGGAAATAGTGATGAAGCCTTAGATGACAGAGATCTTCAGCGAGCTCTCGAGGATAGCACGAGGGATGCTAAGAAACAGAGGCAGCATGGTAAGTACGTATCAGCCCAGGCTGTCCTCTTAATCCTTTTGTCCTTTTTTCACTTTATCTATTGAAAAAATACTATCTTTATACCTTTTCCCTATGCCTGGTCTGTTTTAGTATATTTCTGCTATCGCCTATTCTTTAAATAAATTTAAATTATTAAATTTTTGTTTTTAAGCAACTTAAAATTATGAATGTCTAATTTGTATGATCATTATTTATAGCCTATGATAATTTATTTTCTTTTTTTAACGAACACTATTTCTACGGTAATTTTTCTCGTCGATGATAAATGTTTTCATGGAAATTTGTTAGACGGACAAGGCAGCAGTAATCAAGGGTCATCAAGGCCCGCCGCTTTAGAGACTACAATTTATCCGCATGATCCGTTCACGGAAGCTACAGTCAAGGAACTGGAGGCTCTGGGTTTTACCAGGGCACAAGTTATTGCGGAATTGCGTAGATTTAACGGGGATAAAACGCAGGCTACTGCTGCACTGTTTGCGAAATCATTAAAATTTTGAATGTTAAAAATTGTTGCGTGCGATTTAAGTGTTATCGTGCGAGTTATCGTGAACAGGCATAGAGCGAAATTGTGAATATATGCTAGGCAATAAAAATAGAAAGGACAAACAATGTTCAAAGCAATTTTTAAGTATCGTTTAAGCGTCGTTTAATCGCTGTTTGATACTTTTAATTGATTCTCCGTTTTGTGAAATCGTTGGAATCAAATGTTATCTTTAACATGGAACTTCTCCGCTTTTATTCTAATATACATTTATTTCAATATTAAAATGAAGATTGTGCATGCTATTTGTTATTCGCTTTCAATAATATGAACAGTCACATAAATAAAAGAACAGTCCCAGAAAATAATATTACATTTTTAAAGTTTCAACTAATTCACAAAACGAAGAAGACAATATGGTCCTTTAATAAATGAAAATTTGATACATTGATCAATAATTATGATGTAAAAAAAATTTTTATAGCTCAGAAACAAATTGAAGAACGTTGGAGAATATGCGCATCTCTCAGATTGAATTTTATAAAAATGCATAAATAATAGAAGTTCCAATTAAATTGACAAGAAGTTATATTGAAGTATACTTCTTTGTATATTTTCTTACACGTACATGCAACGCCTAATTGCATTATTTCTAAATAGTATATATATTTATATATGTACTATACTACGCTATGTAGCTAAGTTTGTTAAAAAGAAGAATTAAATTGTTACGTGACCTAATATTTAACATAATTAATTGCAGTATGCATATTTGCGAAAATATGATTATATATTGAATATATCGAGATATTTTATTTGGAATTCATACAAAAACAAGACTTGTGTATACATAATTGCGCTGAGGAGAATCAGCATAGTAAGCGATAAGATTTTTCTACATACCTCGAAAGATGTTTTGCGGTATTCTTTGTAATTTTTCATTTAAGTGGTGAATATGGACAAATGTATATATATCTAGTATTAATAGATTCTTATAAATCTCGAGTACGAAACGGATAGACGGGATAGACAGAATTTGCGCTTAGAACATCGACTTTATAGTTTGATAATGTTTCAGAGATTCGAATTTAATGTTGGACTCAGCTCAAACTCAGTTCCTCATTATTTACCGAAGAAAAACGCTGACTTTGTATATAAAATGATAACAACAGATGAATAGAAAAATTTTCCATTTTTTTACAAGATATTTGTTATGATAGCAGTTACATGAAGAAGTGTCTTCTACACAGGTGTGTACTCAATTTACAATGTCGATTTTATACTGCTGCTATTTTTCTTTTGACAAGGTATTTGGTACATTATTATAATTTCTTTGTCATACAATAAAAACATGAACAATATGACTTGATTTATTTATCAACTAAATATTCATTATTTGAACAAAAACGATAATAATGTGTGCACATTATAATTTATAATATATTTTTATGTAGATGTATCACAGCTATATTATTTTATTTCTCAAACTGCACTTTAAAAAATATCTATTTTGTGATATTGTGATCTTAGATAAAAAGTTCAAAAAAAGGGAGAAAAAAAGGAAAATCACGTTTACAAACATTTATTATATATCTATACCTTTGCCTCTCGGATACTCAGATATTCAGACTGAGTGAAAGAGAGACATATATATAGATTTTAAATGAATAACGTTCATAAAAGTCTCACTATCTTTTTATATATAATTTTATAATTTTCTATTTATAAACAAAAAAGTGTGTGTGTGTGTGTGTGTGTGTGTGTGTGTGTGTGTGTAG
>NW_012130096.1:2768037-2772160 GCF_000143395.1 Atta cephalotes
AGTTTAATTTATTTTTAATATATATTTTAATATTAATTTATATTAGTTCTACATTAGTAGAAGAGTAATTAGTAAAAGAATATTGGAAGAAAGAAACATAAAATCTTGAAGAAATGTAGTTGAAATTTTTGGTCTCGAAAGTCTAAAGTGAAAAACTGCAGTAATTGTCCACCTACATAAAAGTCATTTATAAAATTAGTTGAAAATTTGTTTATTTAAAACCCATATGAATTTTGTTGCGCGTAGACATTTTTCGTATCGGTTTTAAATTAAAAATAGAAATAAAATTTTAAGAATATAAAAATAAACGTTTTTCAATAAGCAATTTTCTTTATCGAACAAATTTCCGTCAATCCAGTATAACATTTATTTTACAATGCATATCACGCCGATGCGAATTTATATTGTGCAATGATAACTAATTACTTACTTCTTATACAGGTAATCATCCTCAGGTGGCGAAGGTTTCGGTTTGACATAGGGAGATGTGTCTTTGAACTTTGCCGTTGCCATTATTACAAATTATATGTAAATACTTTGATTCCAAAATCTGCCGCGATCGAAAGACCGGTTTCTGGCCAATGATGCCTCGATAATAGCTTCTTATATATGAAAAGATAAATGGAAGTGGGGGATTACTTACTGTGACGCATTATCCAATAGTGTCAGTCACGTAATAGATAAAAGCTACACATACATTTTCTAATTATATCATTAATAAGTAGTATAAAAATTAAGGAAATCTCTGTCATGCCGAGTTGTTATTTTTATCGAATAACGGATTCTATATTTCTTCCGAATTTTCCTGAATTTTTTATCATTTTTATTTTTATTTCCATACTGGCTATATTCTTATGCCAAGAATTCTTAACGAACTTCTCAATAAATACAAAAAAATGAGTATAAATTACTCGCAACATAAATTACCGAATAATTAATGTATTAATGATAATATTTTTGATCATTAATGATAAGTTTGAAATTAAAGTATTTATATATATTTTTTTTTTGTATGTATGTATGTATATATAATTTCTCGTCTTTCGAAATAATTAAGCCGGCGTGTTGTTAAAATCTATGAAGTTTCTACTAATTAATTATTAACATGCTTTGCTGTTACAAAAGCGTCACATAAACGACTTGACAGTAAAAGAGGCTTCCAGATAGTTCTACCCATTTATTAAATTAAGTCACGAGTCACAATGAGAAGAGTTTAGTATTGCGATACACTCATTCAGAAAGATGGATAGAAAGAGAGAGAAGTCAATAAAACGTTAGAGAAGACTTAAATTGAATATTCCAATATATTTGATACGTTGATCATTCTAATAGGTTGAGCATAACGTTGACTTGGCTATGAGTGATTTATACATATTTACACGATATAGCCATTAGATTTTGTGTTTGTTCGTGTTTTTGCATAATCATCATGCGATACCCTTTCATTTCTTAAAACGTTACCACGGTGACCTGTAATAACGTAACGAACGGAGAATTTTGTTATCGCTGCAATTACGCTACTTATTTATCCATTTTATAACTTTTATCGCAAAAATTATGTCATAACAATTAGATGTACTTCTAATTTTCCAGACTTTTAAATCGACTTTTAAATGGATTTTTAAAATAACCTGAAATATCTGTTAAAATTATTTACTGCACAGTTAATATGTCAATAAGTAACTTGAAAATTTCCATTATACAATATCATAGAAGGGACAAGGGGTTATCGACGAAATTATCGCATTATATATCTTTGGAATAAAAATAGATTGTAAAAAAATCGTGCATATAAGTTACATACATTCTACCGTTGCGCGGTATGTTAAATTAAGATATATAATATAATATAGCAATGAGAAATCCGCTCGAACAAATTATATAATTTATTTAAACAACGTAAATTAAATAACAAGCAATAACAACAATTTCACGTAAAATCAATTGTGAGTTTTCATCAATCGAGAACGTTAGTAAGATTTAATAAAACGGCACTCTCGACTTCTTCTTCAACTTTCTTCTCTTTTGAAATTAATTAAGATACAAATATGTTTTTATCATTCAACAACGATGTTCGATAAATGCAAGCTAGGTATATCTTTTGAAAAATGGATTTATACTTTTTTTTTATCATTGTAATTTAATTTTAATTTGAATTCAACTTTCTATGTATGAATAGAAAAAGATGAAGAGTAAGTTACACCAAGTTTAAAATTAATTTCTACATTGGTAGAAATGGGCATTAATTAATTTGATTGATTTAGATTTTTTTTTTAAATGCCAATTTAATCAATCACGAAATACATTAATCACATTTTTCGTTTAACGATTGTATTTGTATCGTATTTAATATCAAAAATAGCTTTGTGAGAGAAAACTACCGATTGTGCCAGCGAGAGAGAAACTCGAGCTACAATTTTATTTATAATACTGTAATATTATTTATAATACTGTAACATTTTTTCAATAAAAAACCGACAGAATTTTTCAAATGAAGATTTGTGTATGGCGATTATTGATTGATATAATTTAATGAGCAAAATATCTAAAATTGACGCATAAGACAATTTTAAGGTATCTTTCAGAGTTTTCTATGAAATATATCTTAAGATGTTTTTTAAAGATATCTTAAAGTTTTATTTTTTAGACATTCTACTCATTGGAAATTTTCGTGAATGTTTTCGAGAAACGAAACCAGATAATAAAGCAATGTTTACTTAGTCCCATAACAGACACATGTATCTGTTCAAAAGGATCAAAGTTCTTTACTTAAGATCTTTAGTAGATGAAAACTTTTACAAATTAATGTTGTTTATTAAAGAATAATTGCCAATTTTCTTTTCAATTTTCGTTTCACGCGTAAAGAAAATCAATCTCAGCTGCATCTCTGTTAAGCTTATGAATAATTGAAAAAAATGCAGTAATCAACATTTATATCGAAAGTTGAATTAATGATGAAACAGCAACCTCTTCTTACTCCCATTAAGATTGGTCGACACCGTAAGATCACGTGGTCTCGAGAAGTCACATTCTAACATAAAAGCGGCATCACCTGATGCTAATAGCTCGTCATCTGTAGTGCTGAATCATTACGATGTGGCTTTATTTGCCATCCTTTCACTTAAACAAAAAAAAATGTACAGAAAATTTTGAATGGTATAAATAATCCATAATTGATCTTAAACCGTAAGTTATTTTAAAGTATATAACCGTAAGTAAAACAGTAAGTTATTTTAAATAGTGATTAAAGCTTTCTAATCTATCTTGCAAGTAATTTCTCGTAATAGAGATAGAAAGTAATTCTAATTTATACTAAAGAATTATAAAACATTAAAAGAAACAATTTTAAAAAATTCCTTATGAAGGTTGAATTTCTTGTTTCATTTAAATTAACAAAAAATATGAGAGAAATTAAAAAATATAATATACAAGATAATAAAAATATAATAAACAAGATAATATATATTTGAAAATGTGATGTACAAGTTATACTTTCGTTTACTTGCTATGATATTTTATTATTATGTCGTTTATAATATACAATGATTCATGATGAAGAAAATGGTAAAAAAATTATATGGTAGCTTGTCCCTCTTTAGAAAGATATAATTTAAAAGAAAATGAAAGGTTTCGGAAAAAAGAGAGAATCACGTTTTCTTTCTACTTAAATAACTTGTTTTATTTATCAAGGAATCATGTTTTCTTAAATGACTTGTTTTATTCATAAGGCTAATAAATAATAGTTTTGAGAAGAAATTAGGACAAACAAAAGTTTAAATATCGTACCCTTTCAGTGTCACATTTGTTCAAAAGGAAGCTTTTACCGCGAACTGGATCAAGGAGAGAGAACGGGAATAAAAGTAGTCTTAGGAATAAAAGTTACTGCGTGTAGATCATCCTTGAGAAATCCTCTATAATTTTAAGCTCAACAGTCATTCTTTCGGTGATGCGCCGCATTGCAACACCATGCGATCGTAGCCATCGATAGATACATGTATTTAGACAGATCCTGCCAGATTTCTTTCGTAATTGATAGCTAATTTTAAACTTTCAATCTTTTGGACTTTATTCTCGATCGACTTTATAGTCTTCCAACAAATACAGATCAGCAATGACCATCTGA
>NW_012130096.1:2772180-2773536 GCF_000143395.1 Atta cephalotes
TTTATATTTAATAAATTTTTACTTAGGATTATTTAAACAAATATTTATTAAAATTTAGTATTTTTCTCAGTGTACAATATGTGTAAAAATCGTACCTTATCTGGGAGTTCTCCGAGAACCCAAGTTATCATGTCAATATCATGGACCAAGCAATCGTGGAAAATAGCGCCAGATACTTTCAAATAGTCTAGAGAGGGCAAGGGAGAATCACGAGAGACTGTTTTAATCATGTGGACGTGTCCGACCTCTCCTTTGCGAACTCGTTCTTTCAGATTTGAATAACTCGGATCGAATCGCCGATTGAATGCGCTAAATAGTGGCTTGCCAACTTTCTTGGCCATCTCGTAGCATTTAACGGTGTTTGGTCGATCCTCTGCTATGGGTTTTTCACAGAAGACTGCCTTTTTTGCTTCCAAAGCTTTAATAACTATACCTTCGTGTGTGTAAGTCGGCGACGCCACGAAAACCGCATCGACACTTTACAAATTGTGAAAAGCAGGCATTACTTGTTTGATTATACAGATACATTTGTATTATAGATTTATATTATTTAGATACAGAAATTGTGTAATTCATGTTAATTTATATATCATTTATAATATATAATTTATATTATACATATAAATTTATATTACAATATAGATACTTAATTTTTTATTTTAATTTAAGTTTATTTAAGTTAATTATTCGACAGCGTTTTCTTAATTGATATATACTGAGGAAAAAATAGTTTAAATTAAATAAATATTTAATAAATATTATATAATATAAATATAATATTATAAATATATAATAAATTTAAATAAATATTTATTTGAATACTACCAAACATTTAGTTAATAAGAAGAAGTGATTGTTAAATCAAATGTTTTTATACCAAATAAATATATTTTTATATAATAATAAATATTTAATCGGTTCTATTCAAATAAATATTTATTGAAATTTAGGATATATTTTTTCTCACTGTAACTACTTACTTAGGATCTTTGAATACTTTATCAGACTGCTTGCTATTTAAAAAGGTAACGTTGTCCAGATGCCAGTACTTTCGCAAGCTTTGCCAATTACTCTCGACGTCATCAACAATATATAAAAGTTGGACACGTTTATTAGAATTCATAGTTGCTAAATGTATCGTTCCGGCGCGACCCACGCCAAACAGAGCCACTTTAATTATCGGTTCGTTCTCCGCTTTCAGGGCAAAGTGTTCTAAATATCTACAAAAGACATTTCTCTAATATCCATTTCTACAATATCGAATAATTTTAATCTCTTAAAAGATTTAATAGTATAATTTACTCTTTATTTTTTTCAATTTTAAAATTAGAAAGAGATTAGAAAGAGATATAAAAA
>NW_012130096.1:2776950-2779921 GCF_000143395.1 Atta cephalotes
TTATATATATATATATATATATATATATATATATACTACACACACACACACACACACACACACACACATAAAGTCTTAAAAATATTATAATAATATATATTTTCTCTTTTATATATACATATAACAAATTAATTAAAATTAAAATGAGAATAAAAATATTAGCAAATAATTTATTAATAATTTATAAATAAAATAATTTCTACAAGTGATTTACCAGAGTGTACAAAATTAAGTGGGAACAGTGATGAATCCTTAGATGTCAGAGATCTCTAGCGAGCTCTCGAGAATAGCACGAGAGATGCTAAGAAACAGAGGCAGCATAATAAGTACGTATCAGGCTGTTCTCTTAATCCTTTTGTCCTTTTTTATCACTTTATATATTAAAAAAATACTATTTTCACACCTTTCCCCTATGCCTAGTCTATTTTTCTGCAATCGCTTATTCTTTAAATTAATTTAAATTATTAAATTTATGTTTTTGATAGCAACTCAAAGTTATGAATATCTAATTTGCGTGAACGTTATTTATGGCTTATGATAATTTACTTTTTTTTAACGAGCATTTTTTCCTACGGTAATTTTTCTCATCGATGATAAATGTTTTCATGGAAATTTGTTAGATGGGCAAGAATAATCAAGAATTATCATCAACACATTAGAGACTATAATTTATCCGCATGATCCGTTTACGGAAGCCACAGTCAAGAAACTGGAGGTTCTGAGTTTTACCAGAGCGCAAGTCACTGCAGAATTGCGTAGATTTAACGGGGATAAAATGCTGGCTACTGTTTGCGAAATCATTAAAATTTTGAATGAAATTTTGAATAAAAATTATTGCGTGCGATTTAGTGTTATCGTGCGAATTATTGTGAACAAAGAACAGACACGGAGCGAAAGTGTAAATATATATGCTGAGCAATAAAAATAGAAAGGATAAACAATGTTCAAAACAATTTTTGAATATCATCTAATCGCTGTTTAGTACTTATTTTTAATTGAATTGATTTTCCGTTTTGTGAAATCGTTGGAATCAAATGTTATCTTTAATATGGACTTATCTGCTTTTTGTTCTAATATACATTTATTTCAATATTATTAGAATGAACGTTATGCATGCTTTGTTATTCTTCTTTCTAATATGTAGTTATATAAATGAAAGAGCAGCTCCAGAAAAGAATATTGTATTTTGAAGTTTCAGCTGATTCACAAAACGAAGAAGAAGATTGCAATATTTACCTTCAATAAATGAAAATTTGATACACTGATTAATAGTTATGATGTAAAAAATCTTTTTTATAGCTCAAAAACAAATTGAAAAACGTTGAAAAACGTTGGAGAATATGCACATCTCTTAGATTAAATCTTATAAAAATGCATAAATAATACAGAAGTTCTAATTAAATTGATAAGAAGTTATATTTGAAGTATACTTTTTTGTATATTTTATTACACGTGCGTGTAACGCCTAATTGCATTATTTCCAAATAGTATATATATTTGTATATGTACTATATTATGCTATGTATTAGGTGTACAACTTTGCTTCCGCTGTTTTTTTTCCGAAATTCGAGGCTTTATTGTAAAAAACTGGTTACACATTTATGATTCAAAGTATTGTCCATCGCTGGCCACTACTTTCTCCCATCTTTCGGGTAGCGTACGAATCCCGCGTCGAAAAAACTGGTCATCTTTTGAGGCTATCCACGAATCGATCCAATTTTTTCTTCATAAGACCAGAAGTGCTGGTCAGCTAGGCCGTGTGCCATTGATCGAAACAAGTGACAGTCAGAGGGAGCAACGTCTGGAGAATATGGCGGGTGGGGTAGGACTTCCCATTTCAACGTTTCTAAGTATGTCTTGACCACTTTCGCAACATGAGGTCGAGCATGCTGCAAAATCACTTTATCGTCTCTCGTTGTATTGCGGCCGTTTGTCTTTCAATGCTCGGCTCAAATGCATCAATTGCGTTCGATATCGATCGCCTGTGATTGTTTCAGTCGGTTTTAACAGTTCATAATACACTACGCCGAGCTGGTCCCACCAAATACAGAGCATGACCTTGGAGCCGTGAATATTCAGTTTGGCCGTCGACATGGCCGGGAACTCCCCATGATTTTCTGCTTGGGATTATCGTAATGAACCCATTTTTCGTCCCCAGTCACAATGCGATGTAGAAATCCCTTTCGTCTTTGCCTTTCAAGCAGCTGTTCACAAGCAAACAAACGCCGTTCAACATCTCTCGGCTTCAATTCGTATGGCACCCAATTTCCTTGCTTCTGAATCATTCCCATGGCTTTGAGGCATTTTGAAATGGCTTGTTGAGTCACTCCCAATGATCGTGCCAATTCTTCTTGATTTTGACACGAGTCTTGCTCAAGTAATGCCTCCAATTCTGCATCTTCGAAAACCTTCTCTCTTTCACCGCTATGCCGATTTTCGACGTCAAAATCACCGTTCTTGAAGCGTTGAAACCACTCTCGACACATTCTTTCACTAATAGCGGCCTCACCATAAGTATTTGAGAGCATTCGATGAGCCTCAGCCGCAGATTTCTTCATATTGAAGCAAAAAATTAAAACCTCTCGCAAATGACGAAAATTTGGCTCGTAAACTGACATTTTCAATCGAGAATAACTTTATGATGCAGACACAAATCGACTAATGTTTCTATGGGGTTATGTTGACAGATGCCCAAGTTTATTGTATGACGTCTATGATCTATTTATTTTGACCACCATTTACCGCTAAAGCCACCTATAGGAAAACGGCGAAAGCAAAGTTGTACACCTAATAGCAAAGTTGATTAAAAGAACAATTAAATTTTATTTGAAATTCATACAAAAATAAGACTTCTGTACACATAATAGCGCTGAAGAAAATCAGTGATAAGATAGTAAGCGATAAGATTTTTCTCATATCTCGAAACATATGTACATCTTTTGTAGTATTCTTTGTTTTATTTTTCATTTAA
>NW_012130096.1:2781439-2785743 GCF_000143395.1 Atta cephalotes
TCTATATTTAATAAATTTTTACTTAGGATTATTTAAACAAATATTTATTAAAATTTAGTATTTTTCTCAGTGTACAATATATGTAAAAATCGTATCTTATCTGGGAGTTCTCCGAGAAACCCAAGTTATCATGTCAATATCATGGACCAAGCAATCGTGGAAAATAGCGCCAGATACTTTCAAATAGTCTAGAGAGGGCAAGGGAGAATCACGAGAGACTGTTTTAATCATGTGGACGTGTCCGACCTCCCCTTTGCGGACTCGTTCTTTCAGATTCGAATAACTCTGATCGAATCGCCGATTGAACGCGCTAAATAGTGGCTTGCCAATTTTCTCGGCCGTCTCGTAGCATTTGACGGTGTTTGGGCGATTCTCTGCTATAGGTTTTTCACAGAAAACTGCCTTTTTTGCTTCCAGAGCTTTAATAATTATATCTTTGTGTATGTAAATCGGCGACGCCACGAAAACCGACGCTTTACAAATTGTGAAAAGCAGGCATTACTTGCTTGATTATATAGATACATTTATATTACAGATTTATATTATCTAGAAATTGTATAATTCATGTTAATTTATATTATATCATTTATAATATATAATTTGTATTATAAATTTATATTATAACAGGTACTTAATTTTTTATTTTAATTTAAGTTTATTTAAGTTAATTATTCGGCGTTTTCTTAATTGATATACACTGAGGAAAAAATAGCTTAAATTTAAACAAATATTTATTTGAATACTATCAAATTGCTACCAATTACTTATAATAAATAAATATTTACTTAATAAAGAAGTGATTATTAAATTAAATTAATGTTTTTTGTACCAAACAAATATATTTTTATGTTTAATAAATATTTAATCGGTTCTATTCAAATAAATATTTATTGAAATTTAGGATATATTTTTTCTATCTACTTGGAATCTTTGAATACTTTATCAGACTGTTTGCTATTTAAAAAGGTAACGTTGTCCAGATGCCAGTACTTTCGCAAGCTTTGCCAATTACTCTCGACGTCATCAACAATATATAAAATTTGGACACGTTTACTAGAATTCATAGTTGCTAAATGTATCGTTCCGGCATGACCCACACCGAACAGAGTCACTTTTTTAATTAATCGATTCGTTCTCCGCTTTCAGGGTTAAGTATTCTAAATATCTACAAAAGATATTTCTCTAATGTTCATTTCTATCAATATCGAATATTAATCGAATTTTAATCTCTTAAAAGTTAATTTAATAGTTTAATTTGGACTTTATTTTTTTCAATTTTAAAATTAGAAAGAGATAAAAAAGGTAAATTAAACCGAAATTAAATATTAATCTCGGTTTAACTATTTAATATTTAATATTTTAATATTTAATTTTTTTATTCGGTTTATATATTTTAATATTTAATTTATATATAGGTTCTACATTAGTAGAAGAACCATTAATAAAAGAATATTGGAAGCAAAGAAACATAAAATCTTGTAGAAATATAGTTGAAATTTCTGATCTCGGAAGTCTAAAGTGAAAAACCGCAGTATTTGTCCACCTACATAAAAGTCATTTATAAAATTAATTGAAAATTTGTTCATTTAAGGTCCATGTTTTATTGCGCGTACATTTCTCATGTCGGTTTTAAATTAAGAATAGAAATAAAATTTTAGGAATATAAAAGTAAACGTTTTCAATAATCAATTTTCTTCATCGAACAAATTTCTGTCAATCGAGTATAACATTTATTTTACAATGCACATCGCGCCGATGCGAATTTATATTGTGCAATGATATTGAACTAATTACTTACTTCTTATATAGATAATCTTATATAATTATCTAGATATATATATTATCTAGATAATCATCCTCAGGCTTCAGTTTGATGTAGGGAGATGTGTCTTTGAACTTCGCCGTTGCCATTATTACAAATTATATGTATACTTTGATTCCAAAATCTGTCATGATCGAGAGACCGGTTTCTGGCCAATGATGCCTCCAGAATTGCTTTTTATATACGAAAAGGTAAATGGAAGTGGGAATTGCTTACTGTGACACATATCATTATCCAATAGCGCTAGTCGCTTAATAAATAAAAGTTACACATACATTTTCTAATTATATCAGTAACAGATAAAAGCTACACATACATTTTCTAATTATAATTAATGCGTAATATAAAAATTAAGGAAATCTCTATCATGCTGAACTGTTGTTTTTATTGTATAAAGATTCTGTATATTTTTTCCGAATTTTCTGAATTTTTATCATTTTTATTTTTATTCTTACTGGCTATTCTTATGCTAAGAATTCTTAACAAACTTCTCAACAAATACAAAAAAATGAGTATAAATTTCTCGCAATGTAGATTATCGAATAATTAATACATTAATGATAATATTCTTGAGCGTTAATAATAAGTTTAAAATTAAAATAATTTTATCTAATTGTTCGTCTTTCGAAATAATTAAACCGACGTGTTGTCTTAAAATCTATGGTGTTTTTACTAATTAATTGTTAACGTGTTTTGCTGCTACAAAAGCGACATTTGAGACAGCAAGAGATGCTTTTACATAGTTCTACCCATTTATTAAATTAAGTCATGAGCCACAATGAGAAATGTTTACTATTGCACACGTTCAGAAAGAAGGATAAAATTATCCTTCATATTTCTATTTCATATTTCTATACCTTTGTCTCTCAGATGCTCAGATACTCTGATATTCAGATACTAAGCGAAAACGAGACGTTCGTATAGATTTTAAGTACCTGATACAGCCGAGTATCAGGCTGTTCCTCGCCCTGATGAACTGCAAGGTTCATGAAATATTGGTATTCCAAGAATGGATCTGGACACGGAAGAAATGCGAAACGCATAATCTTTATATATTGGGTGTGGGAAAAAGTTCGTGGCGTTTTTCCCGCTAGATGGCTAAATGCTCAGCAGTCGGCAACTACTAATCGCATGGCAACACTAAACGTGCGTTTAAAAAGTGACATTTTAACTTTTGTTTTGAGCCGAAAAAGATTGAAATCGGTGAAGTAGATCAAAAGTTATTTTATTTTGAAAATGGAAATAAATAAGAAAAAAATTCGCTACATTTTGCAGTATCACTACGATAAAGACAAGAATGCTGCATAGGTTTGTGAAAAAATTTGCGCTATTTACGGTGAAGATACTCTATCAAAATCAGCAGCACGGAAATGGTTCGCTCGCTTTCGTGCTGGAAATTGCGATGTGAAAGATGAACCTTGCTTCGGTCGACCAATCACTGAAAAGTCCGATGAAATCATGATAAAAGTCGAGCGTGATAAATATGTGAGCACTGTAGAAATTGCCAGGGAACTAGGCATCGACCACAAAACAGTTTTAAATCATTTACACAAAGCTGGATACAAAAAGAAGCTCGATGTTTGGGTTCCTCACGAGTTGAGTGTTAGGAACATGATGGATCGAATTAATATTTGTGATACGCTACTGAAACGGAATGAAATTGAGCCATTTCTGAAGAGAATGATAACTGGTGATGAAAAATGGATCATCTACGACAATCCAACTAGAAAAAGATCATGGATAGAGAAAGGAGAGAAGGCGCAAGCAATCGCAAAACCTGGATTGACGAGGAAGAAGGTAATGTTGTGTGTGTGATGGAACTGGAAGGGAATCGTTCACTATGAGCTGTTATCCAATCAAACAATTAATTCCGAACTACTGTGAATAATTGCAGAGATTACAACAACCAATTGAGAGGAAGCGGCCAGAATTAATCAATAGGAGAGGTGTCGTCTTCTATCACGACAACGCTCGACCACACACATCTTTGATGACTCGGCAAAAATTGCGAGAGCTTGGCTGGGAAGTTTTAATGCATCCACTATATAGTCCTGACATAGCACCCTCAGACTATCATTTGTTTAGGTCTTTGCAGAACTCTCTTAATGGTGTAAAGCTAGCTTCAAAAGAGGTCTGTGAAAATCACTTGAAGTAGTTTTTCGAACAGAAACCACAGAAGTTCTATCGCGATGGAATTATGGCTCTGCCCCAAAAATGGCAAAATATTAGAAAATAATGGAGCATATTTGGTTTAAATAAATCGATTTCAATACTCTAAGAAAAACACTTTAATTTTATTTAAAAATCGCGAATTTTTTCCCATACCTAATATGTACATATATATATATATATATATATATATATATATATATATATATATATATTATTATTATTTAATATATATATTATAATAACTAACTAAGTATCGTATAAATAAAAAGAAGAGTACTTACTATAGTATAGTTATTACTAACTAAATTAA
>NW_012130096.1:2785763-2877427 GCF_000143395.1 Atta cephalotes
AACTAATAAAATTAAAGTAAGGTAGATATATATTAGTTAATATATATATAAACTATAATAACTTAATTAATTTAATTAATACGTACTTACTACTACTACTATATATATATATATATATATATATATATATATATATATATATATATATATACATACTTTTTCGTTTATAAATGTTCATTTATTAACAAATTACCAAATTATCGCTTATAAAAAAAAACAGTGAGACTTCTATGAATGTTATTCACTTAAAATCTATATGAATGTCTCGCTTTCACTTAATATACTCTGAATATTAGAGTATCTGAATACTTGAGAGACAAGTATAGAAATATGATAAATGTTCTATCCTTCTGAACGAGTGCATCGGAATACTAATCTTTCCATAGAAAGGACCCGTGAAAATCTCAAGAATATTATATATGTGTGTATGTATGTGTATATATATATATATATGACTTATAAGAATGACATCAAAGAAAATATTACACGGATGTAATAATAGTTTTATTGAAGTTTTGCTCAAGTTTGACTATTTCCTCATAAATTGTCCGGCAACTCATCCTTCGTCCATATGAGTTCCACGACTTTCCCCATGCGAGCGGACTCTTCACAGGCTGTAGCGATTTTACTCACCGCTAGGATGTCTTTCGATTTGACCTCCGACTCAGTCTTATCATGTACTACATCAAGGAAGTGTTCAAACTCTCTTTTGTAACCGTTCATAAAACGGCTAGGCCATGAGTACCAGATCGGGGCGGTGATAATTCCTTGTAGTTCATTATACAAATGAACGGAGTTCAACTGTCTATTGTCGGCTTGCAACATACCCTTCGGACCGAAAACTTCTAGTCGTTGATCATATCCATATGGGCTGTTGCGCGATAAATCGATCATACCTAGTGTTCCTGAAGGAAAATGGAAATTCACTGCAACTGTGTCGAAGTCTCCAATGGCCTTAATCTCTGGGATATTTGCGTGAGCTAGGACCGAAACCTGTAATTCGTATTTTATATCATTTTTTTTGATAGATACGATTTGTGCAATTTTTTAGTTCTTCGAAATAATTATAAAAATCCGCTTTTTTTAAGATAACAATTGCATTTTTAAGATATTAATAGATACACAAATTTTTTGTATACTAAAAAAAATTACTAAATCTTATATATGTTTCTTTGATTAGTACTAAACATTTGCTCACAGTAAATAAATATTTACTTAATTAAAATAAATATTTACTTAATAAAAAAATAATAAAAATGAATGAAATTAATGATTTTTGATGTCAAATAAATATCCTTGGTAAAAAAATTGATACAGATTAAGAATATAGAATGATAGGATTTTTATCAATTTGTATCGTTTTCTATAAGATTATATCATTTTTTATCACTTCACGATTATTCGGATATGAATCCTATTGTATTTTATTGAATTCTATAAGATTTGTATAAGATTTCTATAAGATCTGATTGAAACTAATGAATTCACGAATCAGATTTGAAATGATATCATTTCATTTTTCTATTGTTCTCTATCAACTTTTTTTACTAGGGATATGTTTACATGTAGTAAATATTTACTTAGGATTTACTTAGGACTATTAGGACTATTATTCAATCAAATACTTATTAAAATTAAATATTTTTTTCAGGGTACATTGCGTATAATATGTGTAAAAATCGTACCTTATCTGGATATTCTCCGAGAACCCAAACAATCAGGTCGATATCGTGGACCAGGCAATCGTGGAAGATACCGCCGGATACTTTCAAATATTCTAGAGAGAGCAGAGGAGAGTCATGAGCGACTCTTTTAATCATGTGGACATGTCCAACCTCCCCTTTATGAACTCGTTGTTTCAAATTCCAATAACTGGGATCGAATCGCCGATTGAACGCGGTAAATAGAGGCTTGCCGACTTTCTTGGCCATCTCATAGCATTTGACGGTGCTTGGGCGATCTTCTGCTATGGGTTTCTCACAGAAAACTGCCTTCTTTGCTTCCAGAGCTTTAATAACTATATCTTTATGTGTGATAGTCGGCGTCGCCACAAAAACCGCATCGACACTTTACAAATCGTGAAAAGCAAACGTTACTTGTTTGTACAGATACATTTGTATTACACAAATTTATATTGTCTAGATATAGAAATTATAGAAATTATTATATGTAATTCGTGTAAATATAATTTATAATATATAATTTATATTACACACATATAAATCTATATTATAACAGATATTTAATTTTTAATTTTAATTTAACTTTAATTTAATTTGATTAGTCGACAACATTTTTTTAATTGATGTAGTTACTTACTTGGAATCTTTGAATACTTTGTCACACTGCTTGCTACTTAGGAAGGTAACGTTGTCCAGATGCCAATACTTTCGAATGCTTTGCCATTTACTCTTGACATCATCAATGATATATAAAATTTGGACACGTCTACTAGAAATCATAGTCTCTAAATGTATCGTCCCGGCATGACCCACGCCGAACAAAGCCACTTTTACTATCGGTTCCTTCTCAGTTTTTAGAGTTAAGTGTTCTAAATATCTAGAAAGATATTTCTTTAATGTTCACTTCTATCAGTTTCGAATAATTTTAATAATTTTCGAATAATTTCAATCTCTTAAAGATATTTAATAATTTAATTTACTCTTTATCTTTTTCTATTTTTAAAATTAGAAAGAGACTAGAAAGAGATAAAAAATTAATTAATTTGAGATTATAAATATTAATCTCAGTTTAATTTAATATTTTAATATATTTTAATATAATATTTAATATAATATTTTAATATATTT
The DNA here is from genome assembly GCF_000143395.1 of Atta cephalotes. Lineage (NCBI taxonomy): Eukaryota > Metazoa > Arthropoda > Insecta > Hymenoptera > Formicidae > Atta > Atta cephalotes. Next base: position 2,788,574 of record NW_012130096.1, read on the forward strand.
TAATCTATTTATCTAATATATTAATCTAGGTTCTTAGTAGAAGAATCGTTAATAAAAGAAGATTGGAAGCAAAGAAACTTAAAATCTTGAAGAAATATAATTGAAATTTCTGGTCTCGAAAGTGAAAAATTGCAGTAATTTTCTACCTACATAAAAGTCATTTATAAAATTAATTAAAAATTTGTTCATTTAAAACCCATATGTATTTTGTTGCGCGTAGACATTTCTCATGTCGATTTTAAATTAAGAATAGGAATAAAATTTTAGGAATATAAAAATAAACGTTCTTCAATAATTAAATTTCCATCAATCAAGTATAATATTTGTTTTACAATGCACATCGCTCCGATGCGAATTTATATTGTGCAATGATATTGAAATAATTACTCACTTCTTATATAGGTAATCATCTTCAGGTGGCGCAGGCTTCGGTTTGACGTAGGGAGACGTTTCTTTGAACTTTACCGTTGCCATTTTTACGTGTTATATGTATATACTTTCCAAAATTTGCATATACTTCTAAATATGTATATACTTCCAAAATTTGCCACAATCCAAAAACTGGTTTCTGGCCAACGAACTCGATAATAGCTTCTTATATAAGAAAAGATAAATGAAAGTGGGGGTTGTTTACTGTGACGCATATTATTATCCAATAACCGCCAATCATGTAATAGATAAAAGAGCTGTTGTTTTTATCGAATAAGGATTCTATAAATTTCTTCGTAATTTTCTGAATTTTTTTTGTCATTTTTATTTTTATTCTTACTGACTTCTTATGCCAAGAATTCTTAATAAACTTTTCAACAAGTACAAAAAGATAAGTATGAATTTCTCGCAACATAAATTATCGAATAATTAATGCATTAAAGATAAGTCTGATAAATGCATTAAAGATATATGTTTGAATTTAAAGTATGATGAATTTAAAGTATTTTTATTTAATTGCTCCTCTATCGAAGCCGGTGTATTGTCTTAAAATCTATGGGATTTAATATCTAATTAATTATTAACGTGCTTTGTTGCTACAAAAAAGCGTCACATAAACGATACTTGGCAGCAAGAAATACTTCCAGAAGATTTTACCCATTCATTAAATTTATTCACGAGGCACAATGAGAGAAGTTCAATATTGCGATGCACTCGTTCAAAACGAAGGATAGAATGAGAGAAGATTCACGCGGCGATAGAGAAGACTTATGTCAATTTCCATCAACATAGATTAATTTAAAATTTTTCTTTTTCTAATCTTAAAATTAGAAAAAAACGAAGAATAAGTTGAATCGAGATTAAAGTTAATTTATATTAGAAACGAACATTATAGCGTTTTTTCTTGACTGCATTATCGCTCATTAGTACATCACTCACACTGTGTTTCCATGGCTGATGTGATGGGTTTCCATGGGTGATAAGCGAACTCATTCGGTATATCGTGTTTCCTACAGTGTAGTGTAAATTTTATGCTACACCATCTCAAAGGGATGGTATAGAGCCAGTGTGATTTGAAAACGGAAATCAAGCAGGAACAGAGTTTTAGCGTAATAATGTAGTGTATATCACTCTTGTCTAGTGTAGCTGAGTGTAGCGCTTACATGCAACTGATGCGGTACGAGGCTGCACTCAGTGTATTCCAAGAGAACACGCTAATAATTCCAGCATATTCAATACGTTGATCATTCTAATAGGTCGAACATAACGTTGACTTGTCTTTGAGACTTGTCTTTATATATATTTACGATATCTTTCATTTCTTAAAACTTTACCACGATGACCTGTAATATGTAATGATCGAAGGACTTGTTATCACTGCAATTATGTTGACCATTTGTCTATATTATAACTTTTATCGCAAAAAAAACTGTGTCATAACAATTAGACGTACTTCTAGTTTTCTAAACTTTTAAAATGGTCTGAAATAGCTGTCAAAATTATTTATTGAATAGTTACAATAATATGTCAATAAGTAACTTGAAAATTTCTATTATGCAATATCATAGAAGGGATAAGAGGTTATCGATGAAATTATCGCATTATATATCGTATCTTTGAAATAAAAATAGATTGCAAAAAATCGCGCGCATAAAATGTATACATTCTGCCATTGCAGATTAAATTAAGATATCACATATTAATGAGAAATCCGCTCGAACGAATTACCATAATTTATTTAAATAACGTAAATTAAATAACAAGCAACAACAAATTCACGTAGAATGCGTCGTGAGTTTTCATCAATCGAGAATGTTCGTCGATCGGTGTAAGATTTATAATAAAACCGCACCTCTGACTTTCTTCTTATTCTGAAATCAATTAAGATATATGTTTTTATCATGTTGCAATTGATCACATTCGGCAAATGCAAGCTAAATAAAATCGGCTTTTGGATTTATATCTTTTTTACTAATGTAATTTAATTTAAATTTAAATTCAACTGGCTTTCCATGTTTTTTTAGTTCTAAGAATTAGAAAAAGATAAAGAGTAAGTCGAATCGAGTTTAAAATTAATTTCGTAAACATTAGCAGAAATGGCATCAGTTAATTGATTTTTTAAATGAAATATATTTAATCAATTACGATTTAATCAATCACAAAATATTAATTGCCTCTCTACGATTGCATTTGCTATAAACATGTCTAATATCAAAGAGATCTTTGTGAGACAACCACCAATTGTGCCAGCGAAAACTTCGAGCTGCAATTTTTATTTTATTTACAATATAATTGTTACTCTTTAATAAAAAAAATGATAAGATTTTTCAAATGAAGATCTGTATATTATCGCTCGACATAATGAGTAGAAATACTTAAAATTGATGCATAAGAAACATATCTTAAAGTTATCTTATGTGTTGATTTTAGACATTCTACTCATTGAGAATTCCATGAATATTTTTGAGAAGCGACTAGAAAATAAGACAATGTTTACTCAGTTCCTTTATTAAGCTAGCACACACTGATATCTCACAATTCGTCGTTTGCCTTACGATATGCTTGCTTCGGCACGAAAATAACCTCATCCCCATAGCTTTCCACGTATGTCGACCTCTTTCTTCTATCACTTCCCGGATCGATGAGAGCTATGCTCGATTTAGTCGATCTAATAAATAAAAGTGTATCATTGCTTGAAATATATTATATAGAATTTTCATTATATTTCATGAAAATGTATTCTATAACTAAGCCGATATTAATTTTTCTTTATAAAAACATTAACTTTGATTTAATATTTACTTATTTTGGAAGAATAACTTTACGAGATGAAAACAGAAGATAACAGTTTATTTTTTAATTAATTTATGTATTATAACAGAAGAAATAGTAGCTATGTTCAAGAGGATCAAAGTTCTTTACTTAAAATCTTTAATAGATATGAAAATTTATGTTTTCACAAATTAATGTTTTATCAAAGGATATTGCCAATTTTCTTTTCAAATTTCGTTTCACGCATACGTAAAGAAAATCAATCTCAGCATCTCTATTAAGCTTATGAATAATTGAAAAAGCGCAGCAATCAACATTTATGTCGAAAGTAAGTTGAATTAATGATGAAACTGCAATTACCTCTTCTTACTACCATTAAGATCCGCCGATACCGTAAGATCACGCGGTCTCGAGAAGTCACATTCTAACGTAAAAGCAGTGTCACCTGGTGTTAATAACTCGTCGTCGTGCTGAATCACTACGATGTTGCTGTATTTGTCACCATTCTTTCAACGAAACAAAAGAAATGTACAAAAAATTTTGAATGATATAAATAATATAAAATATAAATTATTGATCTTAAACCGTAAGTTATTTTAAAGTATATACATTAAATAGTGATTAAAGCTCTCTAATCTAGTTTGCGAGTAATTTCTCGTAATAGAGATAGAAAATAATTGTAATTTATACTGTTAAAGAATTATAAAACATGAAAAGAAACAATTTAAAAAAATCCCTTACAGAAGTTGAATTTCCTGTTTTATTATTTATTTAGGTTAACAAATAAAAATATGAGAGAAATTAAAAAATGTAGAAATTAAAAAATATCACAAGATAATATATATTTGAAAATGTGATGTACAAGTTATACTTTCTTTTACCTGCTATGATATTTTGTCGTTATGTCGTTTATAATATACAATGATTCATGATGAAGAAAATGTCACGATTTAGAAAATTATAAAAAAATTGTATGGTAGTTACTCTTTAGAAAGATATAATTTAAAAGAAAATGAAAGGTTTCGGAAAAAAGAGAGAATCACGTTTTCTTTCTACTTAAATAACTTGTTTTACTTATCAAGGCTAATAAATAATAGTTTCGAAAAGAAGAAATTAATAGGACAAACAAAAGTTTAAATAACGTACCCTTTCAGTATCACATTTGTTCAAAGGAATGCTCATGGTGAAACTTCTACCGCGAACTGGATCGAGGAAACAGGACGGTTCTCGGGAATAAAAGTTACCCTGCGTGTAGATCACCCCTGAGAAATCGTCTGTAGTTTTAAGCTCGACAGTCATTCTTTCAGCGCCGCATCGCAACCCCACGCGATCGTAGCCATCGGTGGATGTACCTATCTGCATGTCTTTAGACAGATCTTGTTGCCAGATCTCTTTTGTAATTGATTGAGCTAGTTTTAGATTTTATTCTCGATCTTTTAAGTTCTCAGTTGTTTAATGTAAAATAATTTAAAACTGAGTAATTGAAATAAAGTTTTATAAAAGTTGGAAACGAAACAACGCAACAGATTTATTCTACTTCTGTGAAAACTTGAGAAAGAAATAATTTTAAATGAAAAGAAGATTAAAAAATTTGGGAAGGAAATAATTTCAGATTCAGAAAGAAAATGGAAAAAACACACTCTGTATTCTTAATTACAATTCCTTTAAATAGATATTTGAATAAGTTTATTATTTCATTCTAAAACAAATATGGGTTTAACACTATGTCTATATATATATTCTCATCCTGTTGGTATTAATATTAAAATTATATAATAATGTTAAATCCATATATCTATATTTTTTAAAGTGATGATATTATTTATTATGTCATTAATAGATTCATGATTACATTTCTTAATTTGAAAAAAAAAGTCATCAGTTCATAAAAATTCAAATGACATTTTTAATGAGAGAACAAACTTTTAATATTTATCACAAAAAAAATCTTAATTTCAAAGAAACATCTCTTCGCTCAAGTTCGCTAGTCAAAAAAATTATTTTTTTTAGATCAATGAAAACTTCTTTGAAAATAAGATATTGTACTTTCAAAGAACTTTTTATTGATCCAAAGAATTTTTTTTATTACGAACAAAAAAATATTTCTTTAAAATTAAGATTTTTTTCAGTGTATTATTAATCAAAATTATTTAAAAAGATAGAATTTCATGATTTGATGATTTAATATCTCATTTTCGATAAAAACTCTTTTATCATCTCAGACTAACGGATCACAGCGAAGTCGCAATCTATCTCACCTGCATTGCTCATCAGCTTAGTGTTTGCTAAGAACGTGAGAAGTAGAATCGAACGCATGGTCACGTGGGAACAATAAGCGTGGACGAACGACCGTGAACTGGCGATAAACTCAGTTCGCTCGATGCCAAGATGCCAACATATCGTCTGCCACCGTTACACCGTCGGGGTGACTTTCTTCCCTCTCCACCCTCTCCTCCCCACTTTAATTCACATCCGAATCGGATACTTTCACCGCGTGATGAGACGATCATCTTTTTCACTTTTTCTACCTTTTTTCTTTGTATGTCATAGTCATCGCATGGATCATCGATCATTGTCGCGGCTCGTTGATTCGGAACTGCAGGCTCAAGCGCTGTTCGTTTTTGTAAACTCACGCAAATTATTTATGTATTAATTTAATATTGATTTATAAGAAATGTCGCTTTTTTTCTGCGTTATACAACAGGAATTATTTTTTATCAGGGTCTTCTATCAAGAATAATTACATACGTAAAATTCTTATATTTTTCTTATAAAAATCTATTTTAATTATAAAAATATTTTTTTTTAATTCTGTACTTTGTAGATATTTCTTATGTGGAAAAATCTTTGGAATATGAGGAATTTGAGAAATTCTCGAAATTATTAGTGAATCTTATTCTCATATTTTACTTGCTAATGCAAATTATTTATGTATTAAATAATTTATCTCATCGATTTACAAGAAAATAAAATGGTTTTTTTTCTGCTATTGTATAATAAAATCTAGAAATTACTTGAGAAATTATTATTTTTATTGATTTTTATTTTTAAGAATAGTTACAAATGTGATAAATTGTTATATTTCATTTTTTTAATAAAAATTTATTTTAACTATAAAAAAGATCTATTTTCTCTTTTAATTTTATACTTTTTATAGAATATTGTCTTGGAAATACAAAAAAAAATTTTTTTAAGCAGGAAATTTCTTAGAATTTGAGAAAATTTTTGAAATTTTAATTATTGCAATCTCATTGCTGTTTATGTCCTTTTGATATTTTAATTATTAACAATAATTATATATACAATTATCAATAAATATATATCATTACGCTGATTTATATATGTATAATATGTTTTCTGAGTATATGTACGATAGATATAAATGTTATATCATATAATTTTAATAAAAAAGAAAAAATTAGGATATTGTTTCGCCATTAGTTTTCCTACAATTTGAATACAAATTTTCGAATTTGCGGATTCAATTGTTCGGACACTAAAACGCGGGTAATTCGAACGTTATATTATATTTCTAGCCTTAGTTGGAAGTATAAGAATCCAGTGATATTTTCGCTGATAGTTGGTAGGATTGCGTGATATTATCAGCCGAAAGCTGGCTTGAGTCGTAATTTACATTTATTCACAGATACTGAACTATCGACATGTCTGTCAGTCGTGTGTCGCAGATTTTATTCTCTCGCGTGTCATACGCAGCCCGAAAACCGCAGCAATTCGCCGCGCCTGTTTTCAGGTATTATTCCTGTAAGTATCATATACCTGTAAACACAGATCTCTCCTCCGTCGGATTATCACCAGCCGGACAGCTGGTCGTAACGTCGGAAACGCCGGTTTCGTGGTGAACACCCGGTATAATCGCTGCTCTACGCTACAACTTGTTTTCGAGGCTTTTATGAAAAAAATATATTTATATACTGATATTAAATTCGATCACACATTAATAATACACTTGAGAATTATTCACTGCGAATATTAAAAATCTATAATTATATACGTAATATGAATAACGGCAGTCCAAAATAATTTCTCCATAATTATTTTTTGTAACATTATACATATACTTATATGCGTATGATTTGCGATTCGCATTACATACGGTTTTAAGAAGAAATTTAATTATTTGCCAGATATTTATGTGTATTAATAATGATAATATAACTATACGTGACAAAAGATGTTTATTATATTGCTTTTTAAAAAAAAAAATCACAAGTTATTTCTCGGGGAACACATATTTATATATCAAGAAAAAAAATAAATTTAATATAATTTAATATAATTATAATATAAATTTTATAAATTTTTTACTTATGTATAGCACTTTTTGTATTATTTATACTTTTGTAATCTTGTTTTGATTTTCAAATTACTTTAAAATTAGATATCTCGTGTAATAAGGTTCTTAAACTTGTCTGTAGAGTTCATTGAGATTAAATAAGCCAAGCAGAAAACACGCCATTTCATTGTTTTCCTTTGAACGCATGAATATAACTCAAGCGTGCAAAGCTGTTTTTTGATATTTTTCAGAATTTATAATTTATGTATTTAATAATATTTATTTATTTCGAGAAGAAATACAAGACAATTTATGTTAAAGTGACAAACAATAAAAAGATACATAAGAATAATTTTCTGATAAAATTATTAATTAACAACGTTTGATTTGCTAAAAACAAGATTATCTTTAAATTAATTAATAAATTAAAAGAATCTTCGTTCTTTTTGAGACACCTTGTACATGAAACAGACTTTGTTATTCATTGGTTATTCTTGTAGTTATCTTCATGTTGGTGATCGTTCTTGATTACATAATATACATAGAAAGTTAAGGCTCGTTAAGAACTAGAAAAAGATAAATAGGAAGTTGAACTAATCTTATATTTGTGGAAGCTAAAACATTGAGCATAATAAAACTACTTAAATATCTGATATATATATAAATAAATTATTATTTTTGAAAAAAAATCATGCATTATTAACGTTAATTAATTCTATCAAAACGTGTAGTACGTAACAAATAATATACTAGAAAAAGATTCCATTTTTTCGTTCTAGAGTGTATTGTTATTTGAATATAATTATTAATATCCTTTTTTAGTTGGACATTAATTATACACAACAAATATGTGAATCATTAAAAGCAAGCATATTATAACTCCAATAATAATTATATGTTTCGGCTACATTTTACATTAATGTAATAATTAGTTTTTTTATTAGCAAAAATTTTGTTATTATTTACTGTACCTGAATAAATTGTATATTTTACAGTCATTACGGAAATGATACATTCTAATTTTTTTTTATAACACATAATCTCAATGAAAAAAATTGTTTGCTTTTTATATCATCATTTTAAGAACTAATCACGAACTAATTATTTTTTAAAAAATTCTTTTATTTTTCTTATTGTTTAATAAAAAGTATTTTTTAATTTTTTAAATGAAAAAATATCTTTTTATTTTTCAAATAAAAAACCCTGCTCTGATGTGAGGTAGATCAAACTGGCAATTATGAGTTCCTCAAACTTGAGACTGCAGGTGAAAAAAAAAATGTAGGCATTGTTACCTTAAACAGGCCAAAAGTTTTAAATGCTTTGTGTGATCAATTAATGAATGAAATAATTCGAGCTTTGAAACATTTCAATTCGGATTCGTCTATCGCCGCTATTGTCCTTACCGGAAGTGAAAAGGCATTCGCTGCTGGTAAGATTTTATTTTATTTTACATACTGCTCTTTAAATATATTCTTCAGAAAATTAAATTCGAAATATTAGTGTCTCCTTTTATTATCTTTATATATTATAATATTATATATTATATATTATAATATAAAAAAATAATATATTAATTTATTCTCATAGGTGCCGACATCAAGGAAATGAAGGATAACTCGTACGCATCGAATTTGAAGTTAAATTTTATAGCTGACTGGAATGTAGTTGCTAAAAGCAGAAAGCCCATAATTGCTGCTGTAAATGGTTACGCTGTAAGTAATGCCTTCGATTGTCTTCGACAGATACTGAAAACAAAGATGAATAATTCAATAACAAACATATACTCCCCCTTTTTTATAGTTGGGTGGAGGAAATGAATTAGCAATGATGTGCGATATTATTTACGCCGGTGATAAAGCCAAATTCAGTCAACCAGAAATTGCCATCGGCACCATTCCCGGAGCAGGCGGTACTCAGAGATTAACTAGGGTTATCGGTAAAAGTAAAGCTATGGAAATGATACTCACTGGTAATATGATTTCTGCAGAAGAAGCTGAGAAAAGCGGTAAGTTTGCATTAATTAAAATTAAAGCATTAACACTGCAACCGGAAGGAATTTAAATTACTTCATTAATTTAAATATAAATTCTATTTGAAAGTTATTTTTATATATTTTATGTATTTGAGTTTTAATGTTAAATTATTTTTAACGATTTTTCATTAATTTCAATCTTAATATTCTGTTACTTATATTTTTTATAAAATATTTAGTGTAAAAAAAAGTAAGTTCTATTTTTTTTAATCTTATTTAGGTCTAGTCAGCAAAGTATTTCCAGCTGACAAAGTTGTCGAAGAAGCAGTGAAATTGGGCGAAAAAATCGCATCTCACTCACAGTTGATTGTGGCGATAGCCAAAGAAGCTGTTAATGCTGGTAAAAAGAATATATAAAGAATTACTTAAGTAATTCTCAATGTAATCCAATAATTCGTAACGCATCTAATTATGATTTATTAATTTTAGCATACGAAACCACATTGCAACAGGGACTTCTGTTTGAAAAAAGATTGTTTCACAGCACTTTCTCTCTGGTGAGAAATCTTTTTGTGATAATCAATAATCTAAATTCGATGAAAAAATAGATTTATTAATAAGTTAGAAATTTCTTTCTTTCAGGCGGACAGAAAGGAAGGAATGGCAGCTTTCCTGGAGAAACGTTCGCCCAGATATACAAATCAATAGATTTAAGTTATCCATATCTGCAAGAGGAAAGGGACACAAGTATCGATGAATATTTTTTTAAATATTTTTATACTGCATTTTTGTAATGAAAACCTTTTATGTCTTTTAACTGATTGATAGATCTTTTAATCAAGAATTAAGGAAACTTTGTAAAAAAAGGGAAAATTTTCACTTAATGTTCGTTAATTAAGAGATTAGACATAAGATATTATCTGTTATATTTGTTACGACATATACACATCTATACTGCAATAAACTTTTGCATAAATATACGATAATAATGCACGATTAATTAATGCAAGAACAAGCGCAACATCAAAATGAGATTTTTTTATTCGAGTATATTTTTGCTCTTACATAAGATGGATCTCGAGTATAATACATTTAAAGCTAATATATAGCGTTGCAGTTAATATTAAAAGGAATAATTATTATAATATTATTATTACTATATAATAGAAAGTGGAGATTAGATGAGAATACGTAAATCGTTATCGACGTCGCTTGGATGACGTTATTTATAATACTAGCGAGATACCTCGAAAAATGGTAGGAACAACAGGATTTCGGTAAACATCAACATAGCTTAAGTTAGAATGAAAAAAAATGCAATGTGTCACACTTAAATGACGTAATCCAGTAAGTTCCTTACGTGCATATACATGCGTTCCTCAGATGAGAAGCCTTAAGGCATCTGAATTTCCGTGAACTGGTAGTAAAAGTAGCTAAAAAATTATTTCATTTTTGAGTTCATTATAAAGAAGCGATATCAAATTTTGTTAGTAAGAAAAATCGACCGGGTCTCACAGGTATACGTCTTAGCATCGTTGACTAGCTAATACTAACTGACGCATATTATACGCACCTCTTTTACGCTTATTACAGATCACCCATAACTGCTGCATTCTTACATTAAAAGAAATTAAACTAACTACCCTTAAATACTATATACGTATTCGTATTTCGCTGCCTCCGTTTTTATTTTTTACATTGCCTTTAAGTACGTGTCAGAAGATGGGAATTATATTATCGGGTACATCGATCGTTACATTTTAGGTCGGAAAGTTTTAAGAAGTTCCTCCGATATTTCAAAAAAAGTATATATGTACAGCGAAATTGTTCAGACAAGAGAGATTCCTAAATAGCTTGTCCTAGCTACTTCCTCGTTTTTCTTTCTTTTCAAAACTCGTGAGTTCATATCATTTCAAATAATAAGGTGAAGCCATACAGCACACAATTTGCAGCAATATCGCTGCAAAATTTCTGCAATATTGCTGCAACATACAATGTTGCAGCAATGTTGCTGCAACTTTTGTGCAACTTTGTACTGTAGGGGTGCGAATTATTATTTTATCGTTCCAATATTTGCTAATCTAAATACTTACTAAAATTGAGCTACGAGAAATTAAATTTCGAATGTAAAATAACATCAATTTTTATCGTTTGTCAAAAAAATGGTACGTTTTTTTCGCATTCATTAAATTTTTATTGAATCGTATTCTTATCCTGAATTTTCCTTATTTTTTAATTTAAGAAAGATATATTGTCTGATCTTTTAAGGCCCGTAATTAATATGTTCGATGATATGTCGTAGCAAATAAAAATATTGGTCCGAAATTTGTACATTAAATCACTTGGTCCTCGGTCTTATACACGGATCGAATTTCGGGAACCTCTTAAAATTCGACGGATCGTCTCGGGAGAGAGGGAGAGGTGAAGATGATTGGTTTTATGTTTTATGTATATCACAGTTGCAAGCTCTGCCTCGTTAAATACGCTGGTAAAAATTATCGAGATGATGGAGAATATAAAGTATCGATACTCTCTTTCTTCGCACTGGGGTTCCTGCCGCGGATTTATCGTTTATTGCGATTTTTCATGGTGAAGCGTCTCCAGAAGTTGCTGCTCTTCTTCGTGGGCGTCGCGGTAGGCGTCTCGTATGCATAGCTGGACTCATCATCCGTATCCTGGGCGCTAGACGCCTCTCTGGTCGGCGAGCCACCGTGTCCTGAATCTCTGTCACCATCTGTCCCATTTTTCTCCAAACCTTAAGATTTATATAAAATAGATTTATATAAAAATCCAAAGCAAAGTCCAAAGTGGAATCCACAAATATTCTCTGGAATCTCATTTTAAAGAGTGAAAATTGAATCAACCTTGAAAAAGAGTGGCTCAATTTTCAATCTTTAAGAATGAGATTTAATTCTTTAGAATGAAATTCATTCTAAAAGTTTCAAATAGTATTTTTTTACGTTTAAATACGAAAATATTTGTTTTGAAATTTTATGGAGATATATTAAATTAATTGATATTTACGAGTTCCAATGGACCCGAACATTTTCTTCAACTATGTTGTAAAAAACTGTTTATAATTTTTCACAATCTTAGATAATTTTAAGTTATAATCTTATTACTTGAATTTCGACTTTCAAAATAAGAAATCGTTCAATTTCATTAGCTTTAAGCAAAAATAAATTAATTTAAAGTGTACTAAATCTAAAAGTTAAAGAAATTTTGGAGCGAATACCGATTAGAGTTAAAATAAATTATCTTCTATCTTATTATGCCTTGGAGACTGTTATCTTGATACAATTATTAGAGAATTGATTTTTCATAGTCAAAATATTAATATCATTAAAGATATGATCGTCAAAAGGAATAAAAAGGTGTTAAAGAATGAACTTTAATAAAATAACAGACGATCTCTTACCACCACCACGCAGCATGTCGAGGAACGTGCTTTCAGCATTGCCACGCGTGCGTCCCTGCTTCTGGGACGGCGTGCCGAAGCTCAGGCTCTGGATATTGATCTCTGCCTTGAGTTGCTCTGGCGGTATGTCGTCCACACGAAACTCGTTCGGATCCTCGACGAAGGCCTGCTGCAGGTCACGCATGATTTTTTTGCGTATGGTCTTCTTCATAGAGAGATGCCGTTCCAGGTGTTTCACGTCGCTCTCCGTCAACGTCTTGCTGTTGTCACGGCGACGCGACTTCTTCTTCTTGCTGTTCTTTGGACTCTCCTCCTCCCCGGATGTGGAGCCTACCGACACGGCGCTATCGTGGCCGGGTGCCTTCTCCTCAGCTTGTCCACGAGCGTTATCCCATTTGCTGCCGAAGCCAAAAATGTCCCGCAGGTGAGGGATATTTCGATCCACCGTCTGTTGCCTTGCCATGTCGATTTCGGTCGTGTGGACGGCAAGAATCAGCTGTCCTTCCTTATGATTGCTTTTTCTGAAAAAAAATCCGAAGAATGTATAATTAGCTAGAGACACTTTATCAGATTTTTTGAAAAATCCTACGAGAGAGAAAGATATATAAGAAAGTAGCTTGATAAGTCAGTGACTCTTTTTAATCTGTTTTTATCAAAATTCAACATATTTTTCAAAATAGCTACCTTTTAAAAAAATCGCTCAAGCTAGCCACATATAATTTCTCCCTGTATATATACTATCTTACTCTAACTTAACTGTTTCATTGTGTAACTTTAATTAAGATATAATAATGCATTTATTTTAACTTTTATACTGTTTCAATATATAACTTTAATTAAAATTATAGAATGAGACAGCATTAGTTAGAGTGATATATATATATATATATATACACAAAATATATATATAAAGGAAGAAATTAGATTTACTTTCCTCTCTTATAAGATTTTGACAAATTCGCTCGTAGCCAGACTGTTATATGTCTGTATTTCTTTACGATTAGCAAATTACATGAAATTAAGTGAAATCGATTGAGTAAATCGGAAAATATATTGCAGAAAGAATTGCAGTGTCAAAATTTCACAACATCATTGTGATAGTGCGTCTACGAAGCGGATGAAGAAATATCGCCTCTCGAAATAATAAAGTTCACGCGATCGAGAATTTTGCTCGACTCGTTCTCTCCGTGGCGGCCGATCCCTGCGATTGATACCGCCCACGTTTTCCTTCTTTACCATGCCTTCCACGAGGAGTCTTTTTGATTTTATTTATAACAACTCAAGTATAGTACTGAGTATTCGACTGAGATGATCGTATCCTTGCACTGCCACTACATCTTAAGTGCCATGAATCTGTGATGTTATCAAGGGTTCCAGATCAACATTCTTCCGTACTTAAAATGTATATATAGAACATTTAAAAAAATATAGGGAAAGTAGAAGAAGAAATTCTAATCTTGATCACTTAAGATACGATAAAAATTTATCTATGATATATATATATAAAACAAAAATTTTTATTATATCCTAAATTGTCCTAAAAAATCTAGAATTTCTTTTTTATATTTTTTTTCTTTTTATATTTTTTATTTTCCATATATATATATTTCAATATGTATAATAACAGAAATTTAAAAAAGTACAAAAAACAATATTTTTATTTCTTTACTTATTTACATTCGAACATTTATTTTTAATTACAATAGTTAATTAAAAATAAAAATTAGCCATTTCGAAATACCAATGAAATCAAATCATATATAGCTGCGACTTTTCTTATCTCGCGATAAAATCTTCAAAACTGAGACGGATCAAAACGCGCGAGTTGAGCCCACGATGTGGGCGTGCAAAAGTCTGATCGCTTTTATCATATGAACTGTATTCTAATCGATGCGCTGATTTAAAGTCGCTGTTTGCGCGAACACCGACGCACGTATGCAGCTTGCATACTTTAAATATTATTTCACAATACACGCATACATACGAGACAGTTGGTGCCTGGCAGTGATTTATCTCCGGCTGGCCAGTCGATCGACCGTTCTCTAGTTTTCCATCGCAAAGTATGGATCAATGCGACGGCGCATGTTGCGTTTTCCGGTTAGACAGGGAACTCGTTTACGAGGAAAAAAAAGGCCATCCGGATATCTACAACGACAGGGATCGCGCATTGTGAGTCAGTCAGCCGCGACCTGCGACCTACGAGCTGTAAACAGGTCGAACTATCGAAAATTCTCCAACTTTATGGAACAGCCGAGATGAAATATCGAACGGCGGCAGGAGATTTAATTTCTACAGTCTATGAAAGTCTGATGAAACAACGTGCTATGAATGTAGACGTAATATATAGGGTAACTCCGGCAAATACGCTGTATTGGAATTTACGCTGCAGAAGTCAGAAAAAATAGAAGGAGTGAGGATAATTTTTCTGCAACTACTCTGTTATATGTCTTTATGTTATATTAGTATTGTGTTATGATTTCAGCTTCTTATTGTTAATATTAAAATGAAATTATTGTGAGTTGAATCGATTTGTCTTTCCCTATGAATAGACATCTTCTCGTGACAAAAATGCAAGGATTTCAAAAAGTTTATTTTTTTATGAAAAATAAATATTTTGAATTTCTAATATTTTTTTCATAATAGTAGACAGTACAAAGTTTTTAATAGTTCGTTTATTATAAATATAGTTTACTATAAATATACTATAATATAGTAACTAAATAATACTTAATAAATTAAATTTTTGATAGATGTGGCGTATATACTAGAATTATTCTAAATGTGTTATCGGAATCTCAAACTATCAAGAAAGCCTTGATTAGAAATATTAGGAATCTATATTTTTTTCATCTATCTGAAATTATTTTACCTGCATTGTTATACACAAATTTAAAAAGTTCTTGAAACAAATAATGATTTACAGAAAGTACATAAATCGATTGACATAAATCAATTTTTAAGTTAAAACTTTAAGTTAAAACTTAAAGTTTAAATAATGGTTAATAAGATGTGTCTAATATTTTTGGCCAAGGCTATAATCTTTTCGTTAGACGTTATCAAAATGTTGAACTTCTGGCTGTCGATTCTGGCCACTAAATCAGATAAAAAACTTTGAGAGAACTTAATGCATTTGATTGCAGATAAATTTGATTCACTATCATTAGTTGTGATTCATCCATGATGTGGTGCCTCTCCCTTGATGTATATGTCCAGAGTACCATAAATAAGATCAATGTCACAATCATAATTTTTCATATTGCATGAGTCATTTGCGGACTCTGCTCTCTATATCTTGGAAAATTATACACGTGGATATGTCGTGCACTCTTCATGGCATTTTCCTGAATATTTATGTGATGTTCGCTTAATTGCTCAGTTACTTCGTTCGATAACGTACAAACTACAAAATGCTTCTTATTCGACATTATCACGTTAACGATGGAAAAATACAGTGTACATTTTCATTTAATTTCAAATTTGTATTAAAGAAACGGTTTTGCTAAAGCATTTAAAAATTAATTGGACAAATCTGTGAATTTTGTTGAATCATCAAAATATAATAATTATGTAAAATGCTTAAGAGTGTTAACAATAATGTTATAAAAAATATTCTAATCAATTTTTGAACGTTCTATATTTTTTTGATGGTCCAAACAAAATTATTTTTGAATTTATGTCTTAATAATAGCTAAATTTTTAGATATTTCAACGAAACTATTTTTTTGTGTATATTTAATTATTAAATATATATTTAATTAAATGAATTTTAATTAAATATTTTAAATGAAAAAAACTTATGAAGTATTGCACTCCTCTGCGCTTCTCGTTCTATAAAAGAACGCTAAAGAACCAATTGGTTCGAATTGATTGTTGAAAGAATCATAAAAAGGTGCCGCAAGCAATGAGATGCGTGCGCCCTTCATAACGCGTATTCTCCGCTACTGTAATCGTCGTATACGATCGAGATGGTTGGGTAACAAGGATACAAGGAATACAGTCCTCTCTCTCTCTTTCGCTTCACTTGGGTAGCAGCCGCCGTCGCTGCTTGGCAACCAGAACCGACTCGCCGCGACGAAACGATACGGCAAGATACCGGTCGCCACGCCGTGAACCAGAGACCTTTCACGTTCCCTTCGCGTTGGCTCTGTTATCTAATGATGTATATTCGAGCGTTACGTTCAGCCACTACGGCGGATCCAACGCCTAGTAAACACGATTCAAGGATTCGAACGCAACTCCTGTAACTTTGTAGCTGCATGCAGAAACACTACGTGCTGTCCTAATCTATGACTTTCATAAAACAGTCTTTCATAGATAAACCAATCGAGGAAATAGCAGTAACAAAAATTAACAAGTAGGTTTGAGCCACAAATCAGAAAGAATCACAGTTTGTTAAAGTATATAAAAATTTAACACACTTTTTTTTGAATGAAAAACGCCATATTCAATCAAGGCGGTTTTATGTGCCTGATAATAATTTTTTCTAAATTTATACAATTTCTAGTTTAAGATAATTACGTGTCGATTGTCGGTTTTGAAATACAATCCTGAATCAAAATTGAAGTAGTAACGTTGCAAATTAAACTGAGACGAGCAATTTAATATTATCGCTGCAAATAAGCATCTTAGAAAGTTAATGAGTTGATGCTAACATTAATTGCTAATTGCATTAACAACTTTCTAAGATGCTTATTTGCAGCAATAATATTAAATTGCTTGTTAATTCTGTGTTTCTTAACCGACGAATTAGTTATTTTCGTTTCAAATCTTATTGAGATGTATTGTACATCCCAAGTTGTTAAAATTGACATGGTCTTTTATTCTAATTATTAATTTATTGCTGTCTCACTCTCACTCGTTATATAAAATTATATTTTTAATTTCATGTAGAAATGACGAAGAAACCAACGAAAACGTTAATCTTTATGTCAGTAAAGTAAATTAACTAATACAAAATTTATTATAACTAGTATGACTTGAATACGTTTAGTCGTTCGTGCGAATTTATCGAAGATACATTAGAAAAGTTATTATTTAGCTGATTAAAGTAGAGCAAAATATTGATGAAATAGTTTAAAAAATTAACATATTTTATTTGTAGAATTATGCTTTAATAATTGATAGAGTCATATAAAGATGAAAGTAAATATTGAAGAGAAATGTTGCAATATTAAAATATTGATCTAAAATAAAAAGGTGGACTTTCTTATTATTATTTAGGATACTACTAAAAAAAGTTTGAAAGGGAACGTATTTTTTATCTCTCTTTCTTTATCTCTTTCTTTCTCTCTTCTATTATAAATAATATTAAATCCAAATAATTAAATAAATTAGAGAAATAAATTATGGCTCCTTTTAAACCGCTTTCTTTTTAAATTTGCTTTGCAAAGTTTTCTTTTTTTTTCTAGCAAAGATACTAAAGGCAGAAGAGAATATGTGTATAAGAGAGATTATTCTGGGAACGATGCGTCGGGAGAGTTTCGGTACAACAACCTCCCGCACGCCCACGGGGCTAAGCATGGTGTCCATAACGCAGCGACGGTTACGATGTACCGTAAGGTGTCTTCACGCATGGTAGACCGAAGCGAGCCGAACAGCCGGCAGGATGTGGAAAACGAGGACGTATCGATTCGCGTTCTTTGCGAGCGAATCGAACGCGACGCGTCGCGACGCGCCGCGTACATCAATATTTACCGCAATGCGCATCCTACGAGCGTATTGACCGGAAAACACGTTTGTGACGTCGAAATCTGAATTTTCGATTCTGCAGAACAAACAGCAATTTCAGATCTCGCGCCGAAAGACAAGCAATTTACTCTTAATCCTTTGTAGGCACATTGGATCCTTTTTGTCCAGCCTAATTTTTTTTTTGCTGTTCTAGATTTTCAAAAAAATCTAGAAAAATACAGAATTACTTTTCTACAATTCTGCTACAAATAGTTACTTAAATATTAAAATCTTTATTTAATAAAAATTGAAATTTATGTCAAGAAATTTGAGAACGAAATTTCATTCGAATAACAAAGACTCAATATATCTATAAGAATGTATTATATATATTTTTTAACAAAATGAAAAAATTACAGATTCTTCTATATTGCATTTAAAAGATTAGTGAATTTAGAAAATTCATTCAAAAATTAATTCAATATGTAGACATAGTAGACATTTAAAAAAAATAATTAAAATTAAATGAAAGTATTTTTAACGATAAAATTGTATTGTTAAACATATTGATCTTTCTGAATATGTATACAACATTCATTTTTATACGAAAAATAAAGTTTCCAATTCTAAAACTTTTTGCAGGAACTATAGCTATAACTGATCCTTAATTCAAGCTATTTTTTATTTCTTATTTAATTATTTGAATTTAATATTATTTAATAGAAGAAGAGAGAAAGAAAGAGGTAAAGAGAGATAAAAAATAAGTTCTCTTTCAAACATTTTTAGAAGTTCCTAAATAATAATAAGAAAGTCCACCTTTTTATTTTAGATCAATATTTTAATATTGCAACATTTCTCTTCAATATTATATTTCTCTTCAATACTTTCATCTCTATATAACTCTATCAATTATTAAAGCATAATTTTAAAAATAAAATATTTTAATTTTATAAACGCTATTTCATCAATATTTTGTTCTACTTTAACCAGCTAAATCGCTCAAAGACCTGAATAATAATTTTTCTGATGTATATCTTCGATAGATTCGCACGAACGACTAAACGTATGCAAGCGAGGTCGAGTAATATTTCCGTTATCGCGTGCACACGAGAGCCCGAGGTTAAGCCTTTCACGGGGGAATAATGTCTCTGGAACGATTTTTACAAACGTAACTCGATTCACTTTATCGAGATTAACACTCTTCATTATCTTTTTACGCAGTCGTGTGTGTTTTATGCATGTTAGATTAACATTTTCAACGACATTAAGTTCCATTATCAAGAAAGAAGACATTATAACAACATTATATTAGTTTTCATTATCAAGGATGATTCATTATACTTTATTGACTCCAAGAGAATTCTTCAATTTGCCTGCTAACTCGAACAATGTCTCTGAATAAAGCATTTACGCACCATCAGCTTCACTTAGGAAATCAATTGCGGCATTTATCGTCAAGACTCCAATCGATTTTCAAAAAAGACATCGATGCTTCACGATCAGCTTTTTGCATGATCAATTAAATCGCCTGACAACAACGAAGAATGACTACTTGCCGGCGCGACCGGTCGTACCACTCCGTCCGCTACTACTGGCAACTACGAATTTTCGTTGCACTGCCGCGATCGACAGTATCGTTATAAATTCATAACGACGTATGGCCGTCCGACGCGAGAAATTAATGACCGGAGAATGCAGAATAACTGTTATTCCTATCTTCTTCGCCATCGGCGGTGATCTCCTCGATCTATAATTTGTGGAAACCTCGATCGCCAGAATCCCCGATTTCATCCTCTTCTTCAATTTCTTTAACCGTCTGATAAAATATTGTTTTACAAAAATTCAATGCTGTTGTATTCTGCAAAATTTTTTAAAAGAAACATTTAATATTCTGTCTCCTTAATTTTGGAATCTCTATTTAATTGTAATATTAAAATTATAATTTCAAACAAAAATATTCTAATCCTTCGATTTACGAATTGTTTTGTAAATGTTATTTAAATTGTTATAATATATAAAGGAAATTTCTACAAGTAGTTATATAAAGATGCATATATAGATAAAACGTGTCGAAAATGATTAAATAATCAAAGACGTAATTTTGAGTGAAAAATGCTGTGACGATGTATGTTCAACTACTAACAGTTGTAATGTTACCGCAGAGCTATTATTACATGTGTAGTAATTAATAATGACGGGGCTACATACATACATGTAATATAAGGCGTCCTACATGAAAGATGTATGAAGCGCCAAGTAGTACACGTTCGTGCAATCGATCGTTTTATATAGCATCGAATAAATCATACATGTATGTTTTCAGTTTATAAGAAAAGTGAAATAATTTTTCATAAAGAAAAGAAGAGCGTAACACCTTTTGGACATATTGACATTAGAATACAATAATAAATCCTTCACAAAATATGTATTTTGTGCAGATTAATAAGAAATAAAATTTTAAAATCAATTTCTTCTTAACAAAAATTTAATTGCGCATAATTTTTTTCATTTTATAATTTATGGTTTTGTGTATTTTGAAAGGCAAATCAAATATTAAAATTTTTGCATAAAGAAAACGATTTTAAAATATCTAAAAATTTAGTTAGATCTAAAAATAATTTTGTTAAAATTATTTAAAAAGAATTATTAAAATAATGTACGACGCTGAAGCTGATTGATAAAATATCAAAATTATTTGCAGCAATGCTCATCATGCTTTAATGTTCTATATAATTTATTTTGATAATCTAATAAAATTATTTTAGACAGTTAGCTAAATTTGTAATATATTTTAACAAAACTGTTCTTTCATATATATTTTAAAATTTTTATTTTTCTCATTTAATACTTTTTATTTTTATTCCTCTCATTTAATAGATAATCTAGTTTACAATTTAGTAAACGTCTTTTAAAATTTTTGTTAAAAAAAAATAATTTGAGATATTAATAAGAATTCAAACAATATCGATTCAACATCGCACCTTTCATAACATAAAAAATTTCACCTTAAACCGTCTAATCCAGTCGGGGCGCGTTTTGATTCAAAAGTATCACAAGCACGTCACACATCGCACCGTTCCGCACATTTTCTCGCAAAAATGTTGCATCGTCGGTAAAAAAGCTCGATCATAACTGGAGATCAGAACTCAACGCGAAACGCTTGCTGCGAAGATCATGACAAGACTGACGCATCGTTCCGTGCCAAGCTGAGTCCCGTCGATCCACGACTTTCACTTCGATCATCGAGAGGCCCCTTCCCGACCGTTTATTCGCAATGCACCCACGCTCTCGTGTCTCAATCACGACATGCTCGTGCGAAGAATGAAGCACAATCGCAATACGATTGCCGTGGCACACGCTCCGATTTTTTGTACTTACACGCGATAATAAAAAGTGAAGAAGCCAGATATAAAAGTGACAATATTTACTAATATAAATTAATTGATATAAATTAATCAACAAGATTATTATTAAATAAAAGAATTAAATCTCTGCAAATGGTCGTAATATTTAAAATTATCTGCAGAATGTTTTTAATTCAATTTATCTATTTTCTATAAAATAGATTTTCTATAAAATTTTATATAATAGAAAATTATATAATAGAAAATATCTATACAGAAAGAAGTTTGCTGCAGTATTTAAAAATTTAGCTATATATATAAATATAAATATAAATATAATTATATAGAAACGCTTCAATTGGTTGCTAGAATGTTAAATTTTTTGTAGCATTAATCATTAACACTTAAACGTTCTATATAAATATTTTGATGATTCGCCAAATTATTTGCAGGTTTGTATCTAATTAAATTTTTAGATACCTCAGAAAAACCGTTACTCTCGTGTTTTTTTTTTAAAGCAATTTATGTTGCTTGATTTCATACACGAATTGATTTATCATAAAAACATGGTTGCGTTTATATTAAATGTAATAAAATAATCTAAAATGCAAACAATGTTAATCTCGACATGTTCACGAATTTTATTATTTCTTCGTTAACGATGCCGGAAAGTGCTAAAAACAAGGAAAATCTTGACCCAGTGAGTCAGGACATTGTAAAAGATGATATCGCTGGAGCTGCTTCTCGTAACTCACATTGTACGCATGCAAATCTTCCTTTCTATGTTAATCAGATTAACAGGCTTTCATCTTGACGCGTTCGATATGCCACGATTAGCCGCGGGGGCGAAACGTACAGGAGAGACACTAAAGTATACTAAAGTAGTAAAACGCGCACCGGACGTGCAAATCGCACGCAACCGGCGTTG
Organism: Atta cephalotes; assembly: GCF_000143395.1. Taxonomy (NCBI): domain Eukaryota; kingdom Metazoa; phylum Arthropoda; class Insecta; order Hymenoptera; family Formicidae; genus Atta; species Atta cephalotes. The sequence continues at coordinate 2,811,398 of NW_012130096.1, forward strand.
ATCTTATCCGACAGTTTCAGTTTCCACGATCGGGGTGCATCGGGCCTGCGGTAACGCGAACTGAAGCTAAATGGGGCTCCTCGTGTGAGAAAGGTCACGCATCACTGGGTTACCGAGACGAAAAGGAAAAATAAAGTGCTCGATTGTTACCGGTTGCGACTGCATTTCTCACGCACAGTTATCCGTAAAAATTCGTGACATGAATCAGACTGAAAGAGAGAAGAATGAAGGAAATGCGTGCGTTGCAAAACAGCATACAATAAAGACAATTCTGCTGAAGTCTAAAAAATCTAAAAATTTTAGCTCTAATAAATATGAAAATAATTTTGTTGAGCCATCAAAATAATTTTCATATTTATATATAATTACATAGAATTCTCAAGCATGATGAGCTACATTGGAAAATTTTTACAAAAGTGAAGTTTTGAATTTGACATTCTATACTGAGAAAAATCAACCAGACTTCCAATTAATCTAACCAGACATTTTTTCCAGTGTCGCAATCAGTGAGCATCCTATACAATTATTTTGATGGTCCAACAAAATTATTTTCAGATCTGTATTTATTGCTAAATTTTTAAATACTTCGACAAAATTGTCCTTTCTCTGCAGATTATAGACTTATAAGATTGGATTATACAAAAGTAATGATTCCTTTGATCGATTTCTCTTTAACAATTAGAAAGAAATCAATCGAAATTGAACATATTAAATTTTTCCGAAAAGGCGAGTCAGATCTGCAGCGCTGTACTAAATCCTCGATAAATAAATCATTCAATTAAATCTGTCGTGAAACGAAATGAACCGTTCTGCGAAAAAAGAAGACTCGTTTTATGACTCTATCGCGCTAAGGAAAAAGTTAGACGCACGTTTCGCGTCTCGGTCGCGTGGATCGCGTGCTTAAATCTTTATCGGCATTTCCACGATCTCTCGCCTACACATGCGTTTCGATGATTTTTCGATACAGCCGGACGATCGCTCGAAGTTGGATTTCCAGGTGGATTCGCTTCCGCGGTGAATGGCTAAGGCGCCCGCGCTTTCAGAATGAAAGCATCGAATCGATTTCTTACGTAAGTCAATTCTTTCTTTCCGCAGCTTCAGTCATTCCTAGCACGCACGTTCGTCCATGGGATGATATGCCCGAGATTTTTGTACGCATCAATTTCGAAGCTAATGATCCGTTCGGTAAAGTTTCGCAAAAAGAGGAGGAACGCAATTTGTAGTTGGGAAAAAAATATCGAGGATAATAATCTTGTTCCTGTGATGTGTGTAGGGCGTTATTGCTAAACGTTGCAAATTATCTTTTCTCTAATTTAAAGTCGATTTTGCCGAAAATTCGGAAACTTATTTCTGATTTTTTACAATTTTTTTTAATAATTTCCAATATTAATCAATCTTAGTAAATGAATGAATAAATCTCCATAAATTATGAATTATGATTTTGCACGATCAAAAATAATTGTAACAGTTATTGTAATAATTTATAATTCGTAAATGTAGAAATAATTGCTCAGTTAGCTAACGTTAATAACATTTTCTCATTACATTTTCGCTCCGGCAAGTTCATTAGGATTCTTATTGCGTTTTATTGTACTGCAATTTCTTTCTCACCGTTAAATTCTGATATTGCTAGCAAATCGCATAATTAACTTGCTATCGCGTTAATTATGCGATGAAAAATCAGAATCGACATGTTTATTTTCAAACTAATAGCAGAGACAGTATCTCTCTTTTATTACTGTATTAATCTCTTTTCTACTTACTAATAGCATGACACCTTAAAATTTAAAATTTAGAAATGTAACATCTTAAAACGATAAGAAAACATCTAAAGTGATTTAAATTAATTATCTATTTTATAAAAATGTTAATAACCTAAATAATAATATTAAATGTTAAGAATTTGAAAGAATTTACTTTACTAGAAATTCATAGAATAATCACAAGAAGATTAAAGATGTATATATGTGTCACTTCTAAAAATAATACCAAAAATATAAAAATTTTATAGACTGTTCTATTATCAAGCAATGCGGTAGCGTCACGACGCCAAGTGCATAAAGATACAAAAAGAGCCGCTTGACCATTTGATGTATGAACGTCATTACGTATACGTTCGTGCCGTTGCCAAATTTGCGACACTGAAAGAAAAGATGGCTGCTGCAGCAAATTAGATTAGGTAAAATATGGCATAGCATTTTTAATTGGCTGCAGCAGCCAATTTTTTGTTACAGCAGCCAATTTTTGATTGCGTTAGCCTATTTGCAATGTCAATATAGGATTTCGGATTTCAATATATCGGATAGATTAAAACAATCAAAAATTGGCTGCTGCAACAATTAAAAATGCTATGCCATATTCAGCCAATCTTTTCTTTCAGTCACCATTAGATTTATCTGGAGTTTTGACATCAATAAATTTTAGATTAAAATTGCTCAGAAACTAAAATCGTAATCAAAAATCTAAAACACTTTTATTATATAATGTTATCGGTATCTTTTAATTGCGACCAATCCGTACATAAATGTACAATAATTATCAATGTACATGAGAGAGAGAGAGAGAGAGAGAGAGAGAGAGAGAGAGAGACGACGGGCGTTGACGATGTTGTTTTACTAAAAATTTTAACAAAAAACAGTGAAATCCCTCTTTTAAAAAAGAAAAAATGTACGCCAAGTGCATAAAAAAGGTATCGAATATTACATTCTTTTTAATAAAAAAATGATAAATGCAATTAGCCAAGTATTTCATAATGCAAGACACATAAGATAGATTGAAAGTGATTAAAATAGTCAATTAGATTATAATGAAGAAAAAACTTGGTGTGTCCGGGTCACATTAATTGCATTTCTGTGAATATATTATCTCAACATAGTATTTGTATTATAAATTAAAATATAAAAATAATAGACATTTTATATATAAATATATATATATTTATGTAGTTACATAGTTTGTGGAACATGAAAATACATTCATAAATAATAAACGATATAAATTATGAAGAAACAATATGTAATAATATTGATAATATTTAGACATTATAGATAACAAATTTACAAGATTAGTAAGCAATTATTATTAACATCTCTTGTTTGTTGAATTATTGTTTTTATGTATTATGTATATTTGCAGAATATTGTATATAATAATCTTTTTATTAATTCATATTACAAATATAATTTCCGTATGAAAATATATTAATCCTAGAATATTACGTTTTAATGCGATTCGGACACGCCAAGTTTTTTTCTTCACTATAATCCAGCTGACAGTTTAATCACTTTGAATCTATCTATCTTGCGTTATAAAATACTTGGCTAATTGCACTTATTTCGAATCCATTTTTTATTAAGAAGAATGTAATATTTGATACCTTTTTTATGTATTTTTTTATATTATATATTATATTTTTTTTCGTATATTTTTTTCTTTTTAAAGAAATTATGAATACTGTGTAAAATTTCAACACAATTCTCTTATCGATTTAAAAATTATTTAATTCTTTTGTTTCTATTAATTCTTGTGTAAAATCGTGTTTTATAATTCTTATTTGCAAAATTGATGAGGAAGTAACATATTAAATCAAATTTTATGCATATACTAATCAAACAATAATCAAACAATAATAAGTAGATTCATGCAAAAGTTTATTTGGATCCACTTATTTATTTAAAAGTTATTGACTTAAAACAACAGAAAAATATATAATCATTTCGATGCATAAAAAAATTATTTGTTGATTTATTTTACAATTGTTTTGCAGAGCTAATATCATTAAAAGTTTTTGAATAATACTGATTATATAATATCAGCTTATTTTGGCTGCTTGATTGTTTGACTGATTTTAGCAGATATTGTATGATATCAACATCCTTAATTCTGTAGATGAAAGATCCATGTTCAGTATAAAACAATATCTACAATGATTGAGAGGCCATTCGCTTATTCTGATACTAATTAATTATGGGAGTAGCGTCGCTACTCCTACATGCCGCGTATTTACTACCGTTAGTAGCGTTATCAGTTACTCGACTCGCCGTTGCCGACACGTAACCGAACTGTGGCTGATTACGGCATTTGTAACAGCTGTTCGCTTCTATCAGTGTATTGTAGTCAGTTCCCTGACTTCTCTGCACTGTACAGTTACTTCGGGTGAAAGGTGAGAGCCCTTCCTGCGTCTCATGGTAAAAAGAAGAGATATAATGGATGAAGGAAGAAAATTTTGAGAAACAGCTCGCTCTAAATTAATTAATAAAATTGTTATTAAAAGGAAACTGATCGGTCTGAAGCGTGCTATTTTATTGTATACCCTTATCTCCTGTTAAACAATCAAATAATCGACTAATGTAAAATAAATGAATCTTGCATTTTCGAGTCACCAAGTATACTCCGCGATATCTATTGTACTTTGCGTTTGCGATACTAAGTCATAATAATTAAGCTAATTATGGAGGCTAATTACACTGTCCGATAAAATAACTTCTTTTCAAACATTGGAACAAAACAATTTTTTTATAGTCTTTCTGAACTCTGAATACAAATACACTTTTCAGATTATTCCATAATGTCATAATTTTAAGAAATTTGCAATTCAATTTGCAAATATTATTTTGTCATGTTATTATTATGATATGTGACATACAAGGGAAGTTTTATTGCAATCAAAATTAAGTATATTGTTAGGATTTTTAGCTCTCAAAATTTTTTAATATCGGCCTCTCTCTTCCTCTCTTTATAGCGAAAATTATCTACGTATAAAAAATTAGATAAAATAGATAAATTTTTAGCAAGTACTACGATATTGAATATGTATTGTATCTAATCATATACATAGATGACAGAGATAGAATTTAGATTTGTGCTATAAATTCTCTGCATAAATTCTCTGATATGACATAATTTTCTATCAGATACAAAAAAACAGCGATAATTCTAGCTGGAGTAGCAAAATATTTTTTTGCGTGATGTTAATAAGATATTCATAGTAAGATATGGTCACTCAAACGACAGCACACATCGATCGCCGTTATTTATCCATCTATTAAAATCAGAAAAAGAAAAGATCAGAAAAGGCGTGTGTGTGTGAACTCGTTCTCTTAAAGTTACGACCTAACCCGACGATCGCAGCGAAGGTTCTCTGGTCGGCATGAGGAAGAAACCGGTATAAGAGTCAATGAGAATTGGCTCTTTGCCCGGAGAATATGTCACTTTCGTCGAGTGCATTTGTACTATCTCTGAGCATAGAAAAAGAAAAAAGCAACAGACAACAATACGCGAGATGAATAATAAATGCGAGAATAATGACATTACAAGGCGATCGACTTTCTCCGATTTTTCTCGCGTTTTCCTTGACACTTTTTCATACAATTTGAATATTTATTGACATCATAAGAGATTTTTTAAACTCAAATTAATTTCTAAAATAGACTATAAAGATTTCTTTTCCAGCATTTACTTGCTAAAGATAAAAATTAAAAATAAAAAGTACATTGTACAAGTAAATATGTATACTGAAAAAAATTTACTAAATTTCTTTGAATAGTATTATAAATAAACATTATTTACAGTAAATAAGTATTTACACAATAAAAAAATGATAATTAATTAAATAAAATTAATAATTTTTGTGTCAAATAAATATGTTACATTTAGTAAATATTTATTTAGAATTATTCAAACAAATATTTATTAAAATTTATTATTTTTTTATGTTTGTATGAGATCTTTTATGTAATACAATATCAAAAAAAAGATAACATTCACGTTTTATTTGGAAAATTAATTGTCCGGAAGAGAATTAAATAAATTAAACGTTATCACATTTCCTCATGGACGGTTGCACAAATGTATTTTGACGGATGCGTTAGTTATTAGACTGTGCTATTTGCACAAAGAGAGAAATTAAATTAATGCCAAATTAAATTTCCGTTTCACACATTTGATCAATTAACATTGTGAGTAAAACTCAAATTTCGAATTTTATGATTTTTATAAATGTTTATATACAAAGGACTATGCCCAGTTTGGGTTCCCGGCTGAACAGCAATGAGACTTAGCTAGAGCATAAAAAAAGAATTAAAAAGTTCCATATGCACAACTTTGTAAAATGAGTCCCTTGAATGCTACAGCTGTTCAAAGTTTGCTATTACCATGTATTGTGTATCATATAAGACTGGTTTTATTCGATTTTTCGAATCATCTAGTATCTGGAATATGTCCAATCTTGACGAAGACAACTAAAATCTTTTTTGGATCCCAAATGAATAGTTCGATATATATTAATCGATGAAGAGGGGAAAGAGACACTCAAAGTCTGAAAGATTTTAATTGCCTAATTGAAATATGGCCAATATAAAATATGGCCAAACATGGACCTTATCTCTCTCTCTCTCTCTCTCTTCAGCTTCCACATCGAAATTCTCTAAAAGTAAAAAAATATCATTAATTGTTTTTACTGGCATATGGACTTCGTCAAAGTGTTGGACATATTCCAGATACCATATAACTGTCAATCGGATTAATGAACTGTATTAAATACATTTTAGATATTACTTCAATGTCTTTAATACAATCCGTTATTGCCGTTAGTGCGGGGAGATGTCCCTGGACGCAGAGAAATTGGATAAGATTAATGATGGTCATAATAGCAAACTTTGGATAATTTTAGCACTCAGGAAACCTCTCCTATAAAACTAGTCTTATGGAATTTTTGATTCTCTTTTGATATCTTAAAATTTTAAGCATGTCTCAAAGTTCATCCGGGGTCCAAATTTCGCTATAAAACTGGACATAATCCTTTGTGTATAAGCACTAAAACAATCTTTAAGTAATAAAATTCTAATATATTAATGTTAAATAACTAATAAAATATTTAATAAAATTCATAGTAAAATAAAAAATTTATACAATATGATTATATAAATTTTCCGAAACTTTTATATAATCCATTATGTAAGAATTTAAGTCTTATAATCTTAAAATAATTACAAAGTATAACATAATACGAAAGAGAATTTGCAAAGTCGATAAGTAAAATATTCGTTTCGTTGCGCACAATTATCCTCCGTAAATGCCAAGAAATATTACGATACAACAATCGGTAGCGAAAGGTTAACGGTCATTATCGAAGTTAATAGAGTGTCACGTGTGTTAGAGAAGGAAATTCGGGGATCGTCCCAGATTCTGATCTTCTGGCTGTCCGGCGAACAAAGGGAATAAGTTTATCGAACGCGACTAAGAGACAATGCGCCTCCTCGTCCGTCGGTTTTGCTCTCCGGAGGCGGTCTGCTGTGTGTGCACGCTACACCGAGCAGAAACTCCGATCTACGTACGTTACATAAGAGAAAAGTGTAAGCCCTACCGCGCGTTATGCCACTGCAAGTTCTTCTCGCCTCGCAAAGCTGAATCACCCGCGCGTCAAGCCAGATGGATTTAATTATAGACGATCAAGTATTTTCCCAAAAGAGCCACGAGCATATTTTTCAAGCACGCGATATCATAAATTTTACATCAACTTACGAAAGTGCAGATAGAATTATTTATATCATATATTTATCAGGAAGACGTTAATAATTTCTGATCAATTATTACTCCTTTTCCTTTCTTTTCGTTACAAATATGATGGATATTATACTCGTACAGTGCGAATCGCCAGTTGCTCCGATATTTAAGCATTGCGATTCGATTTACTCGATAACCTCACGAGATCGCAATATATGAGATTATTCTGTATATTCTGGAGAACAAAAGGAAAAGGCGCGCGCAGGCGATCGCTCTCACCCGGATTCAATCCTCGCGTTTTCCCTCTCGTGTGTACAAGAGTCGATTAAATACTCTCTCATCAAACCCTCTCTATTCAATTCGTTTCATTCGTGATCTTCTTTCACAATTTGAAAAAAAGTATTCGCGACAATATGCGCACGAATGATGATTTATAATAAAACTTTTTTCATGTAATTAATGAATGGGGTCTTTATTAACAAGATTTTAAATATTAATATTTATTATAAAATATTTATTATAAAACTTTATTAAAATCAATTTTAGTAACATCTCCGTCGATTAATCGGCCTTTATTGTTATTATGCAGCTAATCCAATCGAGTTTGATTCAGGAAAGTTATTGGACACGTTGTGACACCATTTCAATTCATTTCATTCATTCGTAATCTTTTTTTCACAATTTGAAAAATATATTTTTCGCGTACAAATGCATCGTGATTCATAATAATATTGTAAAAAAGCTAATATAAAAGGCGAAAATGTAATGCAATAAAACGAATAAAAGCTGCTTTTTGTCATTATTGTTTCTCGGGGTCGTTTCCGTGATTTTGCATAACCCAGCTTGACGCTCATTAAATTTCACGCTTATCAATCAATTGCGCTATGAACAATAAGAGATATGGCTTGTAATTACGCACGATTTTCTAATTTATTTACGTTTTTATGATTCTGTAGGATCTGAACAACGCTTTCTCGAATCAAACTTGAATTAGTCATAATAACGAAAAATGTAAAGATCGATTAAATGAAGGAGATGTCACTAAATCTGATTTTAATAAATTTTACAATAAATATTTTAATAAAAATTCCCTCACTATAAATTACATGAAAAAAAAATGGTTTTCTTTATTTAATTTAATCAGGATATATATACAAATAGTTTTTTTAATTATAATCTTATAAAATTATATATATATATAATTGCATGTAAATCTTTCGACACATGCTTATATTATTTCTTGTTAATTTTTTTCTATTCACTTAATCTTTATGTCTGTTATATTCGCAGGTGTAAACTTGGCCTCGCAGGTGTTTTCGCTACACCTTTTTTATTCAACGTGTAATCCTTTTCTCGCATTGCGTGACGATTGCGCCCGCGAGACAAACGAAAGGCCTGCTGCAATCTCCAGGAACGCGTGATCCTTCTACTACAACAACTTTCCATCCTTTCTTTTCTGAATCGTCGCGATTTAATAGGCCTCCATACGGCCTCGATTTGCGATACAACAATGGGACGGAGCTAATGAAAATGCATTTATAATTTCCCCCCTGCGGGAAAACCTTCGCGATAAACCGGATGACAAATGGCGTTTCTCTAAGTGCTCGTCCGCCATTTCTCAGCCACGGTATTAATTCAGCTGCGGGCTTCCGGTAAGAATATCGGCGTGAACGAGTCAATAATAAATTATCTTTCGTCCCGCAGAACAGATATTTTAGAAAATAAGTGACGCTCAGCGGTACTGATAAATGTTTCGTACATCGTTCAAAGTTGCATATCGATCTTCATTATCAGTGCGTGTCAATTTTTGGAAAAAATGAAACTGAAAGTGCATTTAGTAATCGCACGGTATCGACATCGGAATATTTGTGAGGAATTAATAACTTTTGCAAAATAATAATATTCGTTACAATGAATTTTAGAAATATAATTTAAAAGTTTTTAAACAAAAGTAAAATTATGTAAATATTATATTTTCATAATAGTAGAAAATCTTATTATTTCTAGTATATATTTCTAGTATATATATGCATGAGTTGTATATTAAAATGTTTGATGTCAAAAGGTACGGTATCTGAGAAACTCCATTTTGTAGTTATATTATACATCCTTTGTGCTATTTCAGTCATAAATTTACTATAATTTCTCAGCAGTCCTCAGCTCGGCTTTTGTGAGTCTGTTTCATCCTTTCTAATTGAAGATGTTGAAAGAACATGACTTCCTTCTGACTCTATAACCCGGTGATCGCACGTAGCATCATGTGAATTAAGATTTCGTGGATTGTGCGGTACGTGGCTTGTTAGATCATTAACTTATCCAAGGACAAAGTCGTCGAGGACGAGCATCATCGAGGTCACGAGTCATTCCGCTCGATCTTTGATTCGCCACATCATCTTTTTTTCTTCTTATACGGCAAAGCCGAGATCTTTTCATTCTTTTTTAAACTAATCTTTGAATTGAATTATTAGATTGTTACACATAAATGAATTTGAAAAATCAGAATTTTGTAAATCTTCATAAAACGAGCGTCTTTGAAGTATTAAAGTATATATACATCAAAAATATTAAGCATCTTATTAACTTATTATTTAAAGTTTTAGCTTAAAAATTGATTTATAGCATTTGCTAAAAAATAAATTATTTTTTATTTCAGAACTCTTGAAATTTATGTACGATGCCAGTAATCAATAGATAACAGTACATAACAAAATTTTAGATAAATAAAAAAATATAGGTATTTAATATTTTTGGCCAAGATATACTTTTAATTAAATATAATTGTTTTAATACATTTTTCGGTGATAGGTAAAATTAATTTTGTAAAGGAAAGTTCTTAAAGGAAGAAATTCGAATAACATTTTACTTTCTCGGCATAGATTAATGTTATAGAAATAAATGATGTATTATGATGTATAAAAGTAAATCACTAATAATAAATATAAATTTATTACATAAAGGAAAAACTATACTAATATAAAAAAATAAACATTATTAAATGCAATCTTATTTCTATTACAATTTCTTTTACTTTCAAAATTCATATTTTCTTCTACTAAAACTAGACATAACTGCATTTCACATATAGTGGAAATGCATTTGATTCTCTTCAAAAGGATTCAAAAGGAAGAAGCTAATATCGACCATTTCATGCGCAAATCAATAAAAAGTTCTCTTCCTTGTCGAGTTTTGCTTCGAGTAACATCTGCATTTCGCGAATACCGTAGTCTTTTATGCCAGTCAGGATCGCCATTATGCGAATCGATGAATTCGGACGCTTTCATGAATTTTATTACGATCAGAAGGCATTTATTAACACGTAGCAACGATGAGACGCGTATAACTTTTAATGATAGTCCTACGGCGACTTTATTCGGCGTCTTCGCAAGTTCTTCGTCGCCAAGGTGATACGAATTTAATTGTGTCTAATGAAAATTTAATGCCTCGGAAATTCCATTTCTCCATATAAACTCATTAACGAGCTTAGAATTCGTCCGTGATGGCACTCAAGGAAAAGCATGCAATTTATGTGAAGAACGTGCTCTTGATTGGATACATATAATCATACTATTCCACTTGTAAATAAAAGTTATAAAATAAATTTGAAATCTAAACATCTGTCTTCGTGATATACAATAGAACTCCGTTTATTTGAATTTATCAAGGTTCTGTTACAAGACAGTTCTAATAATCAAATGGTTCAGATAATAGAAGTTTATTACTCTCCTCTCTACTAGTACTTATTAGTTCTGATAATAATAGGAACTGATGTTCACAAAATTGGAGTCGAGCTCATATTATCCGAATTACTGTTCAGATAATAATGAGTTCAGATTTTCATTTGGAATTGAACATGAAACTTGTTCGTAAATGGAATGCAGATAAACGGATTCTATAGATACTGAATACTTTATACGAAAATATTTGGTTGCTTCAATTTATGTAAATAATAAGCAATAATAAAACGAGCTATTATATTTCGATAATAAAAGTATCATCAAGATATATGAGGGGAATAATAAGAGAAAATAATCGATAAAAATTTATGCTATATAATAATAAATATCGAAAAAATAACAAAATATTCGATTTTAACAGAGCCATAACGACATAAATGGCGTATAAAACGACTTCCACTTCACAGAGGTATCGTTAATCTCGTCGAATATTAACCGCAACGCGCATGGCGACCAAGTGGAGGCAGCCGCGCGGTGGTTCAATGTACTCGAGACAAGATTAATTGAAAGTAGAGACAAACACCTCGGTCGCTTCACAACGATATTGTTTCGAGGAAAGCTGGTGATGGAAACAACAGTTGACGCTTACTTTCGTGAAGGAAGTCGTTTGTGGCCAGAGGAATCGGACCTTGGAGAGAACTCACCTTTGAGAGCAGCAGACGAGGCTTTAAAGTGACTCAAAGAGTGTAACATGCAACGCCAAGAGGAAGATCGAAGAGGAGGACAGAAAAAGAGAAGAGGAAGAGAAAAGAACAGAGAAAGAGAGAGAGAGAGAGAGAGAGAGAGAGAGAGAGATGTGAGTCGTGCGTCTCTACGTGGTACCGTTCGATCATCGTCCACCGATCACGAGCCAACCAGCTATCGCTTCATGGAATTCGTCTTAACGATCATCAACCTTTTCCTGCACTCTAAAAAATATTGATGTAGATTTAACATCATGTGGTCTGTAATTCTGTGTCGGTGTATGTAATATTAATACCAACATGATGTGGATTTAACACTGTAAGTTTTAAATTACATCATGAAGGTGTTGATATAAATACCAGAGGTTTTCAGTTCATGACTATTAATATTAACACCAACACGGTGTAAAAATTAAATAGATACCGCGTGTCTGGTTAAATCTATATCGATAATTTTTTTAGATTTTTGATTTTAAATTTTTTTAATTTTTTGTAATTTCGATCATCTGTGAAGTCTCAATTTCCTACGAATAGGCGTTCTATTTCGCAAGAAAAAATTAATATGGATTCAAAATTACGATTTTTAGATGTTTTAATTAATTTTAATTCATCGATTTATACAAGAATAATTGTCGCGTGTATATTATATGAACACTGTCTTCCTCGTTTGAAAAAGACAGGTGCCTTCAGTGAATTTGCTTTCCGCCATGTCACAAGCTACCGTTTCCCATGTTAACGAACTGTCGCGAAGTTCTGGTCGGCTGGGCCAGTGAATTATAATGAATCTATCGAGCTACATCATAGTGTGCAATTTCACCTTGATTTAAGCAAACACATTAGCGAATACAACGCGATCCCGACAATTTAAGAAAATTCTATAACATTACAAACCTTATATTTTTATAAATTATAGAAGATTCTTCACAAATGTCATATATCTTTTTTAAATTAATACAAATTTTCTTAAATTTATGTATACTCTAAAAAGTGTCAGATTTAACATCATGTAGTATCTACATATATAATTTTCACCATATTGATATTAATATTAACACATGATGTAGATTTATAATATATTCCTGTTTTAAATCCACATCATAATAATGATGATTTAAAATCCATGACGTTAATTAACATTAAAATAATGAGAATTATATAAATACCACGCATAATATTAAATCCACATCAATATTTAATGTATTCATTTTTTAATAATATTAACATTTGCCTCTTAACTAACAATTTATTCAACCACGATATGAGTATTGTTAATTAATAAATAACTTGCTCTTATACAATCGCGTGTAATAGTGCTCTGTCATCGCGATCTTTGCTAAATTAATGTGCGCGCGAGCACAATTTTGATCTCATCAAGGTAAGCAAGTTCGCGATGACCGTTTACGACGAGTGGCACTGTAATTTTGCACGTAGCTTGACAACATTAAAAACAAAACTACAAAATGAGTATATTAGTAACTGGTTAGTTATCGCACGAACAAGTATTATGTACGAGCATACACGTGACTATATTCATTGCGTGATTATTAGGTTAAATTGAGTATTAATAACGAGTATAAATATTATAGACACATTTCTTAGGCCTCACGCGAACTTTCACCGTTACACGGAATATACATTTCGAAGATAAATTTTATGCGGTTCATAATTATTTCTCTAGAAAAATCTCTATAAAATCTCTTACAGAAAAACAATAAAAAATATAATTCCAAAAAATTCATTTCCATAAAATATCTGCGTAAAACACAGGGCGAAATCACAGGGCGGTAGATTCTGACGTGATCGATAAGACAAGAATTGGACGATACAGAGTGTTCTAATAGATAAACTAAAAAAAAAAATGTACTAAATTTTAATATTTATTTAAATAATACCATCTAAACATTTGCTTGTAATAAATAAATATTTATGTAATAATAAAATATATTTGTTTGATTCAGGAGCTATTAATTTAATTATTTACCTTTTTTATCGAATAGTTTTAGTTAGTACTACTGAAACGAATGATTTATTAGAATTCAGTACATTTTTTTCAGTATAGAATCAACATTTCCAAGCAGCTTTCGTGTTCATAAAAAGTATCGAAAGAGAAATTAATTAAAAGCTTAAAATTATTCACAAACACAAACTTTCACTATTTGTTTATTTAGAATAAACTTTGCTTAAACAAAATTCCAATTTAACTTTGATTCTCAAAAAAATATATCAACTCCCAAAAGAATATATCAAATGATAAAAGCCCCGATATGTTTGTTACATAGAACTGCGATCGTGAAATCGAAGATTCCATGTATTGGTGATTAATGATTCGACGCAGGAGGAAGCGAGACACCCTGTATACGCGTGTCGGTTCCGCGCGTCCCTTTTTCTCCCGGCGTTGGATACTGCATACTGGATGCTGCGCGGACCGTTATGCAACCTGCGGCGCGCAAACAGCGAGCGGGCGGTCGGTCGGTCCTTGCTCGCGCCGAGATTCCCGTTGGCCTGTCCCCGTGTCATCTTGCACGCTGTAAGAGCATCCCAGCGACGACGGCGAAGCTACAAAGTCGAACCGTCCTCCGCGCCTGTCGACACGAATACGCACGTGTCGGATGCTGCGAGAACACGAGCTTTTATCTCGAATGCAAGCGAGAAGGGATCCGAAAGTCGTTTGTTTTTTTTTTACCAATTATTTTTCAAATAAGTATCTTTCTAATTGCTTTTATAGATTTAGAAATCCTTTTCCATAATAAATGGCAATGTAAAATTAATCTATAATATTATAATAGAAGTTAGAGAAAAATAAGATTATCGCGCTTCTTAAGATAAAATAAATAAAAATATGTTTTAAGATACATAATTATTTATAATTTCTTTTACTTCTCTCTTTTCTTTCATTCAATCTTCTGAGATGAAAATAACATCTGCAAAAATTAATTCTTTCGCGACCTCGAACTTTTCATTTCTGTTTGATTCAAGTACCTCAAGTACATCAATATACATTAATGTAATCTCAGAGGAATAATTGCACTTAATGCGTCTGCTAGCGCGGCGCGGATTGCGTAATATAATCAAAAGATAATAACGGAGATAATTGCAATCCGGTTGTACGAATAAAATTTCATAACTTTATCGTCCAGCGCACTTCTCTCTGCCCAGGTCTTATAACGGGTTGCGCCGGGAGATACAGCAGCTATAAAATTTGTAAACACGCCGGCATCACGAAATATCGTTAAAAGCACATCGGTGTCAGTACGAACAGGGGGGGGGGGGGGATAGTAACCGATTCTATCCATGGTTTACTGTTATTGCAATAAATGTTGCGCTGGGATACGACCGAGAATCATCATTTTCCTTAAACTTTCCGAACTGCAGAATAGCAAAATCGTGAACGGTTTGTATAGATTTCTATGAACATTATTCTTCCTAGAACTCTTTCCTAGAAAAAAGCAAGATAAGTAACACATTTTCATAATTAATTTTTTTATTATAATAATTTATCATTATAATAATTTATTATAATAATTTATCTTATGCTGTTATTAATTCTTTTTATATCATCTTTGTCAGAAATTTATTGTATCCGCATAGAAAACATTCATAAATGCAAAACATTCATAAATGCAAAACATTAATAAATTTATAATAGCATCTTAAACAGCCACGTTTATAGATTTGTTTGCTTATTTTACGTAATGAATATTGATTTAAAACAAAAAATTGAATAACATTTTATAATTTTTATTTCTGACAAAATTTTTTCAAATTATTTTGAATCACAATACTTTTTCTCCTAATAATAAGATGCAAAATAATTCATTCAATCATCAAGTAATATCAATAATATCTAGTTTTAAAAAATTTACGCATTGATTATATTTTTTAAAACTCATAATGCCTACAATAATTAACTTAAGAATATTTTAACTATACATTATCAACTATAAAAAGTATCAGTCAATCAGTCAAAATAAGTTAATATCAGCTAGAATCATTAAAAAATCTTGATAGCCCTGAAATCAACTCCAAAAAACAAAATAAATAACTTATTAAAATGCTTTATGCAGTAAAATGGCTATATTTTTCTCTGCAGTATTAGGCCAATAATTTCTAAATGAATAAGTGGATGTAAAAACTTTTGCATGAATATTTATTATTGTTTATTATTGATCAGTATAAGAGTATGTATATAAAATTTGATTTAATTTTTAATGTTATTTCATCAAATTTGCAAATAAATATTTTATATATATATTAGGTGTGGGAAAAAGTTCGTGGCGTTTTTCCCGTTACATTTAACAGGAAAAACGCCACGAACTTTTTCCTACACCTAATATATATATATATATATATACACACACATATATATATATATAAAACGTGATTTCACATAAGAACAATAAAATTAAATAAACTTTTAAATCAATAAGAAAATTGCTCAAATTTTACATAAATATTCAGATTATTCACAATATAGAAATTTTTATGTTTTTAGATATGACGCATCCTTAAAACGTTTTTATTAAAAATAACAGTTCATGCGATTTTTAATAGCTTGTTTTTATTTTACACACGATTGCGAGCGAGTCGCTTTTCCGTCGTCAGTTTAACATGTTTACACAGAACTCATCAAGAACGAGAGAGCTTTTAATGCTAGATATATCGTTCCCGATACAACTGTACACATTCGACTGCACTCGTCGGCGCGAGTATTACGACATGACGCCGGGTTACCCAAGATGCGCGACGTGTCCGGTAGTTTCTCCCAGTTCCACTGGCTGAACAACCGAAGTGAGTATCTGTGAATACATTCCCACAGGTATATATACACCCATTTCGATGACCGGCCGCTCGTCACGGATTCACACTCGACTTTTCGACTAGACTTTTCAAAAAAACGAGATGAAAAAAAGCATCTCTTGCTCCCTAAAACTTTTAGAGTGAATTGTCACTCTGAAGAAAAATTTCACTCTTAACGATTAAAAATTGCAAATTGTATTGTATATTATTATATATAATATCATATAACATATAATATTAGTTACAAATTAAGTACAATAATACTTGTCAGATTTTTTTAATTAATCATTTTATACGATAAATGCGTTTTTGTTCTTTTTTAATTAAATCCAAACAACTGAAAAAAAAGATTGAAAATAAAAAAAAGACTGAATTTATTATATAAATTCGTTGGATCATCCATAAATAAAAACAACTCACAAAATTTAATGATATTCAACGTCTATAAATTGAAACGAATATTTATTTAAACTAATGATAGTTCGTTAGTTATTTCGTCGCTTTTATCCGTTTTTTTTTCTCATTATAAATTCCAAGCAGCATGCTTCTCGCGTCGGGTCTCGTCGCGAATTTTTCTCGACACTAATTACCATTAATTATCGCTATTCATTGCCCAGGTATTCCTCCCCATCCCACGTGGTCTACCCTCGACCGACCGATCGCCGTGACATTTGTATACCGATAGACGATCCACTTTGTTCGTAACGTAGAGGCCCAATCATCCGTCCGTGATCCCTCGGTTTTTTGCACCAACATTGGTTCCTTCGTCCCTCTTTCTCTCTTTTTCCTGTCAATCTTTCTTCGCTCGATGCGTGTGCCTCTCGCTTTCGCACTGGATCACCTTGGTGCACGGGCCAGCACGCCACCCTCCCCCCTTTACCTTAACTACTACCTACACGATCGAATCTCGCATAAAACTGACGGTAAATGCAACCGCGAGACCGAAACCTCAACGGGATAAACTTGAGTTGCATGTATCGTGATGTACAAGTTGCGATTGTATTTCTCAGTTACTTGTATTTCGCAGTTACAGAATAAAATAACGTGTATGTATTTATACAATGCACTAACGATTTCTTATCATCTAATCAGACATAAATATCTAAGATAAGAATGAATTGACTCTAAAAAAAATAAGTCTGAGAATAACAGATAGTTTAAAGAAAGGCAGAATAGAATATAATGGTTATAATGCATTCTAAAAGATACCGGTTGTAAATTCAACGCACTGATATTATATCTATGTAATTTTCATTGTCATTAATATTGATGGATTTAAAATTCCTGATATTTTTATATCAACATTATCCCGATGTGATAATAAAGTGAGTAAAATTCGATTGTGCGAAATTAAGAATTAGAGAAACTATACAATAATGCGTAATTAGCTAGAGAAAAGCTGGAATGCAATTTATACTTAGAATGAAATTATCGAACGACGAAATTTGGATTTCTTCCGGAAACTTCGTTCTGCCTTTCGCATTCAGCACATTTCCTTTCATCTCTCATACAGGAAGTAGAAATAACGAATGCACTTATTACGTGTAATAATTTATGTCCTTTTGACATGGAGTTATGATCACATATGCTGATGCATTTATAATTTTCAAATTCCATGTCGTGCGACATCTACTTTCGTTTACGCCGTTTATGAAAACATTATCGATTTCATTAAGAAAAATAAATAAGAAGCTTATTGTGAAGCTGAGATAATTCTTTTTTATTAAAAATTTAGGAAGTTAGGTTGTCATTGATTTATATTTTTTTTAATTTTTAACACACATTAAGTATTTTGATAATAATAATAAAAAATGATAATAATAATAATAATAAAAAAAAGTTTACTGAAATAAATTTCGAAACACTTGAGTTATCTACACTACAATAACGTAAAATTGATAAAAGTATATTATTTTTCGATTTATTGAAAGAAACTAATTAAAGTGATATTCGCGATTGTAGAAAATTTAAAGCGTATAAAAAAAGTAGTATAAAAAAAATTAAAAATTTTCCGAATAAATCTCATTACATCCTCGTATCTTGAATGTCATCTGTCTCTATTAAATTAACTCATTAATATCTCAATTATCTTCCTGATTAATTAAGTATGTGCATTGTCTCTGAATTTCCAATTAATTAATCGCATCCGCAATTAAAACATCCATAAAATTTTCAGCGATGAAGAAATCGGCTCGAAATTCATAGGTGAATCTATAATCGGGAGAAAGTGCGCGACTTCCGATGCGCTTCGTGTTGCACTCCATGTTGTAGCTCGCAGTGCACAACAGAGAAACAAGCGGTTAAGGAACAAACGACGCTCCCACGAGCTACAGCCGCAGCTTCGTCTTGGCGTCATCGACCATCGTGATCTCTGTTTAGTCACTCTCAGTTATGGCTGTCGCTTGTTCCAGCTCCTTCTTCCTTTTCCTTGCCCTCTGCCATTCGTTGGCGCCTTCTCTCTTATTCTCTTTCTTTCTCTTTCTTATTCTCTTTCTTGCTCTTTTTCCTTGCGGCTCGCTTTCAACAACTAAAACGCGAGGCTTCGATAAATGTCACTTTCGCAAATTCGAGTGTCAATTCCTGAAGCAGAAGATTTTTCTTATAAATTTATTTTTAAAAGACTTTTTTATAAATCGAGCTTATTTTAAGAATTTAGCAATTTGAAGATTGACTATAATATTAATTGTAAGAAAAATATTATTTAGCATTAAAATAAAGTATGCTAATAATTTCATTAAACATTCTATTGAATCTCTTCTTACAATCCTACAATTAGAATTCACGTATATATAAAGAAAATAGGAAATTCTTAATGATGCCAGTAATAGACAATTGTTTCAATGGCGAATCGGAGGAAACAGAGAATGTAGGGAATTCCGTTTCTGTCGACGAGCCATGTATTTTTAGGCGGACTCTTCACCAAAGTAGAAAGGGTCGTACCGAGTCCGACGGAAAAACAAAACGATTTTGCTGTTCGCTTCCAGCGAACGTTTCAGCTGTCCCGTTCGCATGTATTTCAGACCAAGATTTAAGCGTTCCAGTCGCAACATTCTGTCTGAGCTGCATTAACAGTAACAGAGTCTTCGTGATTTTGATCGTTGTGTTAGCAATTCGAGAGACAAGAAGAAAGAGATAGATTTCAATTTTCATTAATTCTTAACATGTTCAAAGTGTATTCGCGTTCAGATGGGTATTGCGGATTAAAAGTTCGATATTGGATCAGGAATATTGCAATAAAATCCCACAGAACAAAAAAAAATATGTTCTATGAAGGAGTGAAATGTATAATGCCTTCTACATATAAAATAAAACAAAATGTAGAAAATTTGAACCGTTTAAACGAATGTTAAAAGAATGTATTTATTTAATGTTACTTAGAGGTTATAAAATTTAGATTATTTAAGATTTATTTGTATAAATTGTGCCTTTAAATAGCTGAGAATAATTAATAGTCATTTAATTATGTATTCATTCATTAAATGGAAAGTTAAAGACGATTAATTATTACTTTTAAATACCAAGTAATAATTCTTTTAAAGTATGGTTTTTTTTCTTTAAGTTTCAGTTTTTTTCTACAAGCTATTGACAGCAAAAAATAACTATTTTTAAGTTATGTCGTTGTAGCAGCAAATAAGCGAATTTTATATTGCTAATTAGAGAAGAGATTACGAAGATTGGTGTATTGAATCAACCAATGTATTGATCGAGTTTCGAATGGCATGAGATCGTTTGCACCGAATGGTTGCGATCTCCAGAGAGTCATTAATTTCGTCAATGATATTATACGCACCCCTATGGATGCACCCCATACAAAATACGACCATGACTCACTATTTCGATCGCGCTAATATCCGGCTGGCTTCGTTGGCCGGAAGGGAATTTACGATAATGTAACATTTACGATAATGTAGCAAACGATATTGCTTCGCAGTTGCAAAAGATTCAGGAAAAACTCGTTTGCATCAAGGCCATAAAGTGATGAATAATTACTTTTAATAGAGACACTTCATAGAGAGACAAAGATAGTGGACAAAAATGCAGATCTTTCTGTAAATCGATTTGTTAAAATATTTTTCATTTTATAATTTCTCTCCTAAATATTTTATTCTTTTTCAACTAATTTTCATAAAATTATCACATATTCTACATATAATTAAATTGCACATTTACGAACATATTTAAAATCTTGTTTTCAAAGAAATTCAGGCTTCTATCTGCGACATCTTTTTTCCTTCACACTAAAAAAACGATTCTGCTGAAGTATTTAAAAATTTAGCTAAATACAGATCTGAAAATAATTTTATTAGATTATCAAAATATATATTATACAGGATGCACAAGATAACTGTTAGATCTATCTGTATTCTATCAAAACTTTTTTCAGCGTTGCTCATTATGCTTGAATTTTTTATATAGTTATTTTAATAGTCCAATAAAATTATTTTCAGATACCTAACTAAATTTTTAGATACTGCAGCAAAATCGTCCTTTTCGACTGAGAACACAACGCTCTTTGTTTCCGCGACCGATTCCATGCGTGAAAAAAAAGAGAGCAGAAAGGAGGTAGAAGGACGAGCGTAGGAAGACAATGGATCCTCGAGACATCGGATAGGCGGATTTCTACAGTGAAAAAAATAATGTTGTTTTAATAGCATTATTTTAATTGAAAATAATCTTGTTGATTTATATAACAACAATATTAATGAAACAAATAAAATTTTATTAAGATAAGAGCGTAAGTATTTTTTTCATTAATGGTGTCATTTAATTAACGAAATTATTTTCAATTAAGATAATGCTGTTGCTACATCATTTTTTTTTCAGTGTATTCAAGACTCTGTTTCGCGATGTGACAGAAACGCGAAGATAAGACGATTCTTCTCTGCGAGGATTTTTCCCAATGGTAAAACGAGAGACACAATATATCGTAATAATTGATTGCGAAGAAGATATAGTCACGTGGACGAGATGATGTTCTGAGAAAATTATGCAAGCTCGCGATGGCGTCATTTATTAAAGGAATAATCGATTTAAATCGTATCTTTCAAATCCTTTAAAACTATTTACTTTACTAAATACATTTTTCTCGTAGAAGTACTTAGAATTACAAAGATACGAATATTATTTCTAATTTGATGATATTATACGTTACAATAAAAATTAATACGTATTATTGATATAATTAATTAATATTTTCATATCTTGATGAATGTGTATATCTTGATGTTGATGAATGTGTACATCTTTAATGAGATTTTCTGAGTAGGTATTTTATTCAGAGACTGATTTATGCGATGCTATGTTTTTTTTATTTTAATTAATTTATATATGTTTTAAAAAGAGAACAACATCCATAAAAATATAAAATGATATAAGGTGACATAATTTCATATTTTTTAGGAAAAAATAGTTTTGAATAGACGTGGGCGCATGTATGCACCTACATAATATAACCGAGCAGCGTATTTCCTCAATTTCATTCAGGAACACGTTTATAAATACATCGCACGCGTCGATCGATTGAATCTTGCGGCGAAGGGTCGAGGACGCAAATATTATAAAAACATCGCTTTTTCTCTTCTATACGACAACCCTGTGTAAAGTCCCTCCAGGGTGAATTTGTTGAAGGTCAAGGAATTACCGAACGATCGATCGTCGCGATGGACAAAGACGAGGCATCTTGATAATTAACGCGATATCGAGACATAATAGTGCAGCTAATAATACGCGACTGAATTTTATCTCTCTGACCCAACCACGCAACCTTTCGCGAAAGGGCATTCATTATTACGGGGTGAATGAATCTGGCTAGTTATGACATTCGATAAAAATGATTACTGCGTCGCAGTTTGTTTCTTTAAAGCGCCACGTGCTTCAGAAACTTCAAAGAAAATAAAAATAATCTCGCATATAGAGCAATTAATTTTCTGTGCAAATGCATTAGATGTACAGAATCCAGGGAACGAATTTGTTGCAATTAATTTCATTCATAATTATCGCACACATAAACGTTAATTTACTGTAATCTACACTGGGAAAAATGTTTTGATTGTTTCAACAAAATGAATTCAGTTCAATGAATTAAATCTCTGATTACTATAATTTAATTTCTGATTATGTCGATCAGAATATTTGATAGATTTAATTATAGGAGTAAATGTCCAATTATACTTTTCTGGTTGAATTTATCAGAATTATAATTAATACAACGAAACTTTTTCCAGTATACATTATATAGTTCGGTTACGATAAGCTATAACAGAAAATGTTTTAATAAAAAATAATTTGCTATTAAAATGATAAATTCGCATTAAATTCCCAATCATTACTTTTTAATCGATGATAATGTTCCATTAATTAATTAATTAAAATATTAGTTCAATTAACACTAAATTAATATGATTCCTTATCCCCAATTAAAGTTGGCGTTATATTCCTACCATCTAATTGAACAGAAATTGAGTTAAGCGTAATTAATTGATTAACATTGATTCTTCAGTGAAAGGCAACATTCGGACAATCTTTTTTGGCCTTCTCCGAGCAAATTAATATACAACGGGCAAACAATGAGGGTAGAGATCGGTCGAGCATGTACTTTTTTAGGTCAAAGGTCACACACGAGTGAACCTAACGGTGACAACCAGGAGTTACACATCGCGTTCTTATAACCGTTAAAGATCTTTCAAAAATAACTTTTTAGAAAAAAATCCGTAAATTTTAAATATCTTAAAAAAATGAAATAGAAAGCAACATTTTTATCTATAAAATCAAAATAAATCAACTAATTAAATTATATAATTTGCAAAATTTCAAACTATTTTAATATTTGAAATATTATTCAACTAATGATGTGTTATTTGTCGAGTCAATTATTCGAATAAAGTAAATACGTGGAATTCTATAATTGTTTCATTGAAAAAAATTATTAAAAATGAATAAATCAGAAGATTTCGATTTTATTAATCCGGATGTACCTCAACTAGAATTTAGTGGATTTAGTAAATTTAGTTAATTACAAAGTTCTAATTCGTCCAATTAATCCAACCAGACATTTTTCTCAGTACTGTAATTATATATGCAGAATGTATATGAAATTCAGTCTAGGACATTGAGTTTCGATTTCAAACTGCGATTCTTGCGTTTTTCAGGATTCGCGGAGAAAGGCTTCGCATTAGGGTCGCCTCTGTAGAAACGGATATTAGAAAACGGCTCTGTACAGCCGATCTGAAACCTCTGCATGATCGACGTCACGTCGACCTCGGAGCGGCTGACAAATCACGTGCATCGATAACGCAGTATATCTCACGAGCACCATCAGCCTCGATTCTCTCGTCCAAGGATAGATATCCCTGAGACCTCGAGAGACAATCGCCGACCGATTGTCGCAGCTCTAAGCGAGAGTGCTCCGATTTTGTGAACCTACGCCCACCGCGAGTCAGTCACACTTTCGCTTAAAATTTACACCCACGTAAAAACAAAAACTAGCAAATCAGAAACTGATATTAAAATTTCTACACGCTCATTTAAAAGCTATAAACGCGAGAGTAATCTTCATGGTTTCATTAAAATTTAAAATTAAAATACTTATCCATTCAATTGAATTGACATAGTCAATTGAGTATTTAACATCTGATAATCGAGAAAGTTTTGTAATAATAAAAATAATGTAATAATAAAAATAATATTGTCATTTAATTTAAAAGATTTTTATAAATACAAATTTCATTTAAATTATAAAATAATTATAAGAATTCGGCAATGTGGCTTTGAGTTCTCTCTGCAATATAATATACGGAAAAAACGATTTTGTTAAAATATCTAAAAATTTACTGCATGGAAAGAATTGTTTTCTTAGAGTTTATCCTAAAAATATGGTATTTGTAGGACAACATAATATTTCGAAGAATTTTATGTAAATCTCTCTCATTCATTAATAAAGCTGCAATAAAATAAGTTTGATTAATTTTATTGAAGTGCATAGTAAAAATCTTTAAAATATTGTATCACAACTGTCATATTTTCAGGGTAAATTTTCAGAGAAAATTCTTTCCGTGTATGTACGTCTTTTAATATTAGAGAAAGAGATTGATATTGCTGAAGTGTCTAAGTGTAGCAAGATTTAGATCTAAGATAACTTTGTTAGACCATCAAAATGATTATATAGGACACTCAAGCTAGTTGTTAGAATGTCAAAACTTTTTGCAACATTACTCCTAATGCTTGAAGATTCTATATAATCATTTGATGATTCAACAAAATTTTTTTCAGATCTGAATCTAATTACATTTTTAGACACTTCAGCAAAATTATTCTCTCTGCATAGTATTTATATTAAAAAATGTCATTTAATTTTTAAATATTATAGAATATTGGTCACTTTCTTCTTCGTCCATATTCAAAGAGATAAAAATTATGAAATGGTGTCGCTTATGAAAGTAAGTTCAGTACACAAGTCGGAAACGCTTTCCTCGATCAAGTCTAACATGATGTTTTCGCACATCCTGACGTGCTATTCACCACTATATTTGCAACTCTCGTCGATAATAACGACGATCTTATTCTTTCCCCTTCGATCACAATTGCGTTCTCTGACTTCAATCGATAGAAAATCTAACCGGCCGGCGAATAACATCGCGCTAATTGAAGTTTGCTCTTTAACATTCAAGCAGTCGTGCGAATTTCCATAAAATCAGCGTATAAATTCACGCTGTTTTTCATTTCATTGTACTTCAGTCGACATTGTAATCTCAATAAAAGCCTTACGAGACTTATACAAAGAAAGTAATCGTGGGGTTCGTTATTTAATGCGTTTTAATATACATATTATGGCGAAGCGAGAAGGCGTGAGCGAATTTAATTATAAATCGGAAATTCGCACCCTCGTCTAATTACTCTTACTTCCAATCATTATAGAATTTCAGTAATAACGCTTGATGCTATTAAAAATATAATAACTTTTTAAACAAAATAATTTAATAAAACATTTTTTTAAATAAAACTCATATCTAAATACGTGAATAGGTTCTTTTAATATTTCAAATAATTAAAAGAACAGAATAACGAATTTGCATCGATCAACAAATGCACAGAAAGGACGAATTTGTTGTAATATCTAAAAATTTAGCTAAATGTAGATCTGAATATAATTTTGTTGAATTATTATCAAAGTAATACTCAAACTGATTGTTAGAATGTCATTTCTCGCAGCGTTGCTCTTCATAATTGAGTTTTCTACACAATTATTTTGATAATCCAACAAAATCATTTTCAGATCTAGCTAAATTTTTAATTCACTTCAACAAAATTGTTCTCTCCGTGTGAACATTATCAGATTTTTTTATTAATATTCGTCTTATTTCTCGACCAACTTCAGATGAGACTAATAGAATTTTAAATCGCATGCTTTATTATTCAGTGAACTTCAAACGAAATGTAAATTTGCTGTAAAAATTTCAAACATAGTATTCAACGCTAAAATTTCGAGATTTCGCGGAGAAAAATAACGCTCAATGAATTTCAAATAAAGATATAAAGAATCACATCGCTCGCTCACGCAATATTGCACCGCGCATTCACCGATCCATTATCACAACTCTCCGTTCTCCCTCGATTCACCCTTCGCCCAACTTCGCCCAGCTTCAAATTATTGCAAATCGAGCAACTTACCGGAAGAGCCGGCGTTCCCTGGCGTCCAATCGCTTCTGCTGCTCTCCGACGCAGAGAAATTACGATCGTACCACGCGAACGCGGAAGACCGCACCTGGCCGGACGCAAAATGCGGTGGCGAACCGTTCGTGACTCGGAGAAGCGCGGTCGGACAGCGGCCGATTACGTCCTAACGATCGCGAAGCTGCTACGAGACTGTACCGGAGAAACGCCGCGTCAATGAAAGCGCGTCGCGTCGCGTCGCGCCGCCCCGCGCAGCCGACGCTGGGTCGTCGCGCACCTTCGCACTGGCAACAGGCACAGCGTAACGTTTGCCCAATAATAGTGTAACAAAGTGGAGACAAAAGTATCTTCTCTACTCGCTTGCATTGTTAAAAATGTCATGAATTAATACTTTCAACTTACACAAGCTTAATTCAATTTCAATGAAACATTAAATTTAATTTATCTATAAAAGATATATTCGGGAAAAATTTTTATATAATATTACGGATATATTTTATGGATATATTTTATATATAATTATATACAATTGTATATAAAATATGTCAATTTTTTTTATATAATTATATATAATTTTACATAGTGTTACATAATTATATATATAATTATATATAAAACATTTTTTCCCAGATATTTGTACATAAAATGTAGTATTTTTCAATTTCATGAAATTTTTAGTGTATTTTCTATTAAATTTTATGTGTATTTGTACGAAATTTAATGCATGTGAATGCATTATATTTAAATTATTTATACGTAATGTTCATTTTTATTAATAACATTAAATATTAATGTATCTGCTTGAAATTTACTTTGATCGTTATACGTGAAAGTAAATTTTTTTTTTTTAACAATATATGTATATTGCAAGTTTTATTCTAATGTACGTATATTGAAAAAAATTATGTGATGTATCAACAGTATTATTTTAATTTAAAAAAATTTTATTAATTTAATAACATTATTAATGAAACAAATACGTGATTTTGTTTAAATAAAAAATTTTATTTGTTTCATTAACGGCTGTTCCTTTTTCGGATAAACTATATAATAATTTATCTACTGAATAAACAGAAGAGTAAAAAAAGTAAGAGAGTGAGAGAATAACAGAGAATGACAAAAAGTTTATAAAAGGTGAAAGTCTAGTCTTATACTTTTATTGAAACAAAAAAAATAAACAAAATTATTTTTAATTAAAATAATGCTTATGAGTGAAAAATGTTATATATTCGAGGCATTCAAGGCATTTATGATATTACTACTTTGTAATTTTAATTGTAATATTATTATTCCAGTTTCGATTTGGGATTATTTCAAAACCGACAAATAATCGACGCACAGTTTGCTTAAACAGAAAATTGTTAAAGATAAAATTGCAAGAAATATTATTAGCTATGAAACCTCGCCTTGATCGAACATGGTATTTTTCACTTATGTTTAATTTCATCAATTGATTTTTACTTGATTTTGTTAAAATAACGCTGTTGACGTAATAACATTATTTGTTTTTCAATATAACTGTCTTATATCCATTTCTATCAATGTAGATCAACTTTTAATCTTAAAATTTATTTTAAGTTAGAATAAACTAAAATATGTTAAAATATGTTAACATATTTTTTATCTTCCTGAATTTTCTAGTCAGACCTAAAATTGGTTTGAAATTTTTAGACGTTCTAAAATCAATCATACTTTAAACAGATTGTTTGAGTTATCTTTTAATAATCTTTCTCTGTCTCTTTGCGTCTCAATTTCATTTCATACTGTGATTTGCGTAGGAATGGACGATGTGCGAATAATTTTCACAAAGTTTCACAACACTCTTCTACAACACGCCGGAAGCGTGAATATATTGCACAGCCAGTATAATATAATTGCATAAAGGAGAAACCTCGGTTTTGATTTCATTAAGAAAACCGTTATCTGATATGGATTCTAACGCGCAAAAAGACTAATTAAAAAAAAAGGAAAAAATTTTTCAGTTTTAAGTAAAATTACGTTATTAGTTATGGCACGCGTTAAATATGCACATTTCTTTCGCGATTGATATAACATAGAAAAATTAGCGCTAATATAGAAAAAGCTGAATTATATAATTCAAGTTACACGAATTTCCACATTATGTTATGCGAAATAATTACGAACGGGTTTAGTATTGTTCTTTCTACTCGTAATATTAAAAGTATCATAATATATAAAATAATCAGATTTAAATATTCAGGATTTAAAAATATAAGAATTTTAAGGCAAATTTTAAATTAATTTTAAGGCAAAATAAAAAATGACGAAGAATGTATCTTCAGTCTTTCTTTTATCAAAAAACTTGATTCTTTTATTCAAGATTTCAATAACTTCATAAAAAAATAAATAAATATCAATTACTTACTATTTCGAAGCATCCAAAGCATTCAGCACTAGATTATAGACAGTTTCAACGAGTCGTGTATAATATGGTGGTTCAAATAGGTGCATCGACGTCATCTGGTTTTAATCGTCGTTTTCTGCAACTCGCGTATCGTCTGTAAGCAAAAAAGATTTATCTTGTTTGGAAGATTTTTGTCTAACAGTTTGTCCAAGCGGCGGGCAAAAAGCTTGCTCGGTAATTTCGCGGTTATTCAGTCGCGTGTTTAAGCATTCCTTATTCGGTTCCTTATTGCATCCCTATTGTCCTCGTAACGTGCTCTCTCTTGCCTACCTATCTGTGGGTTTATTGCATATGCACGTTCTAAGCGCTTCCTGAATTAGTTATAAAGAATTCCCCCGACCCTTCTTCCTTTGACCGTATTACACAAAATCGATGTGCAAGAAGGCCTGAATATCGTGACGCAGCTTCTTTATAAACGTCATCACACGCTCGCTATTTTAGACGTCATTACGTCAAAGAAGATGCAATACTTTCATTACGCTGATTACACCGGTTATACACGTTAACAATTTATGACGTAGACATAAGGCGACGTAATAAACGTTCCAAGTTTATCCCATTCAGAAGAGATTTTTAATGAAATCTCCTATGATGCTTCGCGTAACACAATAAAAGGTCCTCTACATAGAAGTCGTAAACGGTGGAATTCTAAGTCGTAGGAAACTGACCAATTCTAATGAATATTCTTCTTATATTTGATTGTGATTGATTGGTTTCTTACGACTTAAGACTCCACAATCGTCTATAACTTTTATGTAGAGGATCCCCTTAATGCTTTAAAACTCAATAATACATTTTTTTTGTTATATAATTGAACATATAAAAAAAGAATCATGATTGTATTTATAAGAAAAATAACAATTTCCAATTCCAATTTATAGAAGAATGCAATATCCTTTCAATGCAATATACCGATACAATGAGTGCAAAAAATATTTGTACAGAGATTTTTTTAAAAAAACATTTTTAAAAAGCACATTAATTGGCAATTTATTGACAATAAAATAGACTGTATATTTTTCAAAATTATTTTATCTAAAAAATATAATAAATAAAAATATTATGTACATAATAATAAAAATATTATGTATAATAATAAAAATATTAAATTATATTATTTATATAAATTGTGTTATTAGATGCACAAAAAGTACAGTCGAGAAATTTACCATCCAAGGAATATGCGAAATCCTTTTGTTTAGGATAAATATTCATAAAATTGCTAATTAATATTTATTTTCTACATAAGGTTGTTTTATAAAAAAAATATACTTTTACACTCACTGTATCTGATCTTCGATTATATAAATTTCCTTAGTATGCAATAATTATTCTCTTAAGTATTGTATTACCATTGTGCGGTTTACTTATTACTTTATTGCGTATCTCAATATGACACAAACGATAAATAACATCGAAAAGAAAGATAAGTACCTTTTTGGCATCGTTCAATGTTGTGGGAACATAGTGAGCATTGATCGCTTGCGCCATAGTACAGTAGTCGCGATACAAAATGTATTGATCCTTCAACCAATGCCTAATCGCGAAAACTCTCTCCCGGAACTGATCGTTTAGCTTCGATTCCAAGTCGTCTACATCTGGAAAAAAGGCGTTTCATATTTTCAACATGCGTGAATATAAAATCGAAAATATATTTAAGAATATATTTTGAATACATTTGAATGCGTTTATACATAATGCCTTTATTTAAATGCAAAATGAATTTAATGCATTCGTCATACGACTTTATACCGCTATCGGTCTGTACGTTCTCATTGTTTCGATACAATGCGGATTCCTTCTATTCATTGCTAGAGTCGCAATTGTCGGCGCATTCGCCGCGGCACGACTCGCCACTTCGGGCGCGTTCATTAAAATGACATAAATCGCGAAATAAATCGAAAAGAAAAAAACATGAAATGTAAACATAAAATCTTTAATTAAAGATAAACACACAAACAATATAATAATTTATTTATCGCTGAGAAATGAAATAGTTTTTTTATTCAAACTAGAAAGCGGACATTAATAATTGATATCATAAACATCAAGAAATATCTATAAAAATAAATATATAAAAGATTTCTTTACTTAAATTATTTAATTAATTTATTATATAATTTTAAAAGATCGATATGAAGAAAAACATATTAAAAAATAATTACAGTTGCATTACAGTTACATTAGTTACGTCATTTTGTAAAATAATAGATAATACATTGATATTTTACCAGGTTGCGTAAATTCAGCAATCTTCGGAAATTCCAAAGGCTTGAAATAGCTTCCAGTAAAATCCGATTCTAGTCTTAAGTTCTTCAATTTGTGTAGATATTTCTGGAGGTCTTCTCGTTCTTGCTGCAGTTGTAGTTCGACAATCCGCTTCCGAAGTGCGCGCATTTGTTTCCCGTCAAATCTCAAAGGTTTGTCTTCCTTACGACTTCCTGTGCTATTACGATTGCCAGCTGATTTCGAATTCGTTATTCTTGTTCTTTTCTTTCTTCTCTTGAAATTATATTCATAACTATTATGATTAGACTATTATGATTAGACTGAAAACGTTATTAGAAATGACGAAATGGCTTTTCTTGCCAAAATACATTATGTAATCATTACATAATGATTTTTTGGCATTGCAAATATATCGATTTCAACACTTGAACCTTCAACGAGTTATTTATATATTATTATTCCCAAATTGAATTTATAGTATTTATAGTATTTAACTTTTAGTGTCTATTTGAAAATAAGAGCATATTTTTAAAATGTTATAGCTTTTTTCTTAAATAAAATTTGTATAATTCATCATTTTATTGTCTTGTCTCAAAATATGACACTATAGTGCCTTTTTCGTCTTGTAAAAGTTAATCGCAAAATGTATGTGATTTTAAAGCAAAGACAATTAAACAAGAAACATCCTATATTCGGTCAAAGCAGATCTTGATGCTTAAATATTTCTGTGTTAATTTATATCTAAATCTACAAACATATCTAAATATACAAACTGCGCGCCAAAATCGTTTCCGATCTGGAAACGCAATCATGAACAGAAATAAATCAGAATTAATATAATTTATTAAATCTCTCGACAAGCAGTTTAATAATTTTTTTATACTATAAAGATACTGATAAATATCTTTATAAGAATATTAATAATCTGATGTTAATAGAAAAACAATTTAGAAAAAACATTTTTTTTAATCTATCATAAATTAAAAAAAAATATTTAGATAAAGAGAAAAATTTGATCAAAAAGATAGAAGCTATATTAGGTCGATAAAAAATATTTCATTAATACTTACAATTTTATGTTTCTCCGAAGAGTGGCAACTTTCGTTCTCTTCTCTCATTTTTTTCTTCAATATATTCTGAATTTCAGACACGCTTTTGTTATTAAAGGGGCTTTTCGATGCTTTTGTCGCAGTTTTCGAATTCGTGTGTTTTTTAGCCAATGCATCTTTGTGTGATCTTTTTTTCAGTACATCATATTCAACATCCTGTTTTTTCGGAATTCGTTGATTCAAGTTTCCTTTTGAAATATCTTCTCTTCTCTCTTTGTTCTTCTCTAACAAATTAGATTTAACCGACTCGAGCCAGTCCTCGTTGTTCGCCACCGGCAATCCGATGACATCTATCACTGCACGTTCCCTCGCTCTATTCGACGCTTCCTCACGCTCTTTCCGGTTGCTTTCTTGTCGGACAGTCATCTTCGAGGAGTTTTTCTTCTCATCTGTCTTCGTCACGTCGCCGGTCAACGAATCCGAGGAATCCAATGAGTTCTTATTGGAACTTACGGTTGAAAGATTCGTCAGACCGATTGCATTATCACCTTAAAATTATCGTCACAACGATAGAATTTTCCGATTAAAAAAATAAAAAAATTATGTGTTATTTAATGACTGTTAAAGATTACCTCTAACATAAAAAAATGATATTCTATGTGTGACGATTGTTATAACATATTGTTTCGAAATTTAATTGCTATTTACAAATATTATAGAAATATTTTATTAATTCAACAAAATAGTTAATAAATAGAGAAAAAGGTGGGTTTTCATTTTATATTTTTCTAATTTTTTATTTTTTAGTTATATTCAAGTCATTGATCGCAAACGATAATTTATTGATTTAAATTTAATAAAAACACTTGAAATAATCAGAATAATTCCATAAACTGGGAAAAATTGTTTAAACAAAAGGAAATATGTTGAGACTATCTGAATGTAATAGAATGTAATAGAATAAAATGTCACTTTTCCTATATTTTTACAGAATCTGATTTCTTCAAATTTACTTGGACTTTCCATGAAGTTTGTTCGTATCAATTATAATTAAAAATATCCTCAATCCTCCTATTCCTTTTGTTTAAATCAATTTTTTCGCGGAATTCTATTTTAAAATAGATCTCCTAATACTTATTGTTAGACATTTCGTTGGAGGAACTCCAATTCTAACGCCGTCAATTATTTATAACATTTTATTTATTTTACCATTTGAAATGTTTTCCTTTCGAAATGATTCCTCTCGATGCTGATAACTTTTTCTCTGATTCTTCGAATGCGAGCTGATGGGTCGTGGCAATTTCAATGAATGTACACTCATGTTATCTGGATTCCCGATGATGCTCTCGAGATCGCTAACGTGGTCTGACGGTCTCGGATCAACCTTTGCACTTTTCGGCGTCAGATCGAACCCATCTCTGCAGCCGAATAAAACATTTTGCTAAATCATTTTCATAAAGATTTGATCGTTTCGAGAATATCGACACTTTGCCACTTTACATTCGAGCTTGTGATAATAAATCATTGATAACGATTACGGCATTCATCATGAGCCATTCGACCTTTTCTATCATTAATTGTAAGTTAAAGCATTATCCCTTGACACTGTCTTATATAATACGTCTTATATAATACGTTTCGACTATCAATTATATTTACACGCATTAATTATATTTTTATTCATTTTTTCATAAAAACAAAATTAAATTATTAGAATCAGTAATAAACTTTAATTGTTCTTCTTTATATTTATTATACAAATAATAAATTTATTTATGTAGGAATTATTTCCTAATTTAATTAGAATTCTGCACTAATAATATAAAAAAAGTTTCAATCGAATTGACTGAAATTGTGATATTTTGTAGAAATCATGTACAAATTAAAAGTATTGTTAGGTAAAATATAAAAAATGGGGAAATTTATTCTATTGCCATTTGAAAATCGTTAAAACTTGCAGTAAATAAATATTTACTTAATAAAAAAATTAATTAAATCAAATTAATGTTTATATTAAATATATGCTTACATTTAACAAATATTTACTTTGAACTATTTAACAAATATTTATTAAAATTCTTTTCAATGTAATGAGAAATGCTTTTTTTATAAAAAATATACATATAATATATATATATATTTTTTTAAATATAAAATAATTTATAATATAATGTATTGAACTACCTGTACTCTTCAGTATTGTCTCGATAAGATCTATATTCCGCAATGTCCATTTTTTTCGTCCCAGATCCCATTCCATTAATTTGCACCTCTTTTTTTCCATTAATCATTTCCTCGCGCTGCGATCGAATGCTCGAGTTGGAAATGTCCTCGAAGGTATCATTTGCATATCCGTTTTCAGCCAGATTTTTCGAACTATTGGAAACCATCACGGAAGCGTTTTCATCTGTTACACGTTTAGAACTGTTAGAAATGTCGACGGAGTCTTCAATTTTAGTCACAAAGTTTTTTTCAACGTGGGAAAGTTCCGAAATAATTTCACTGCCGTTCTCCATCGTGCCGATCGACTCCTCGACAACGCTATCATCGCGTAGAGATTCTGAATCCTTAAGATTATGTTGAACTCTCTTAGAATCTATCTTTTTCAACGTTTTGACATCAATAAAATGCTTTTTTTGTTCAAGATGCATCCTAGAAGTCTCGTTTGATTTTTCAGACAATCTTAGTTGCTTCGAAATTGAATTATCAGACGACGCTTTCCCCCTCGAGATTTCAGATGATTTACTAAACTCTTTTCCTTCCTCGGACTTCGCAGTGGTTTTTGTTCTCTCCAAACGTCCGGAAAATCGTCCACTGGCCGTTAAAGAATTTCGCCGCGATGTTTTCGAGCGCGAGAGTGATTTTGACGGAATTACCGAGTCATCGAGCACGCTTTCGATCAAACTGCTTTCCTGAATTGTCATTGAATCCGAGATAAGACTTTCTTGCTTTCTTGCGGAACGCGATGATTTATCATCTAATGGTGACGCATCCTCAAGATCGATCTCGGCGGCTTCTTCGGGAAGTTTTGCGTTCATTTTGTCTGGCGTCGATATTTCATTTCTCGATGAAAGTTTCGCTTCCTCCGCGTATTTTTCAAATCGAGTATCTGGCATTTTTATATCGAGCTTGAGCTTTGTGATTTTCCTTGGTGATTCTTTCGAACTGTCCAAAGGAATCATTGAGACGCTGCTTATCGAGCTGTCCATATCCTGGAATTACAAAATAAATTAAATTAATTATAATATTGTCAATTTCTCAAAAAGAATTTAACTCCTGCAGAACGACTAACACTAATATTTTATCTCAATATTATAATTTCTTTAATTATGTTCCTTAATTATGTTCCTTTATTATTTCCTTAATTATATTACTTAACAATGTAACCTAATGAGAAATGACAATGGAACGATGTCAAATCAACATCAATTTAATGTCGATTCCATTGTCATTTTTGACTGGCAACTGTTATGTATAATATGTATTGTATCACATTTGTTGAGTAGGAAATTATATTGGGCACATTTCAAGACAGTAAACCAACCAATCATGTTTTATTGCTTGGCGAGCAGACCAATAATGTAGATTAACTCTCTACTCTTTGTCTTTTTCTAATCTTTAGAACTAGAAAAAGACAAAGAGTAAGTTGAACCGAGAAAGTTAATCAACATTGATGGAAATAGATATTAATGAACATGTTCAAGTTAACAAAGCAGCTAGCCTACTCGCAAACAAGTAAACATAATTGATTGTTCCTTATAGATTCAACCAATTACATTCAATCGCTCGGCGAGCAGTCTAACCGCTTTATCCCAACGTTTGAACGCGTCCAATGTTAAGCGGGAAGCACAGACTCTTGCATAACGCATAAGACAATAATGCATAAGAAAATGTACCAATCAAAGTTCTCCATTTTTTTCCTTTCCATGAAATAAAAAACTCTGGTTCAATTTTTTATGCCTCATGTTTTATGCGTTATGCAAGAATCTGTGTTCCCCGCTGTTAGTTAATTTGTGTGCTGCAAGCTGTAATCATAATAAGCCTGTTTTTTTTGGCTGAATTTTTGCACCTCATATCTAAAAACCTAATATCTAAAATATTAAAATTAAATGGCGAATGTATTATATCCACAAAAATAAAAATATCAGGATCATTTAAAAAGTTTTGAACCTCAACATGAAGATGGCATTATTTGTCAAAATCATTCTACTACAATCGTCTACTACATGTTTTGCAAGATACTTGTGAAAATTATAGACATTTTAGACGCTCAGTTGTTATTTGAGTCATTTGTCGACATCAATCGATGATGTCAGTGTTTCTGTAAAAATGGAAAAAATCGGATAAGATGGAATATCGATCACCAACAACAAATCACCAATAACAAAAATTTACAAATTGCGATTCGAATTAATTAACTATCCATTGTATTCACCAAATCTGATCCCCAATGACTTTTTCTTATTTCCTAGGTTCAAAATTAGGCTCGGAGGATACAGATTTTCGTCAAACAAAAACACTGACATTGACTGGCAAAAATAATTCTTAAACAACAATTGAACGTCCAAAATGGCTGCAATTTTCATAGATATCTTGCAAAACATGTATGATTATAGTACCAGAAGGATTTTGATGAGTAATGTCATCTTCATGTTGAGGCAAAATTTTTCAAACGACCCTCATATATATCACATATTATATAAAAATAAATATTATATATAATTAAAAGAATCCCAGCATTATTAGTAATTTTAATTCAAATTTCAAATTTGAGAACAAATTCAAGCAGAACAAGTCATTATGATATTAAAATGATGTCAAAATGACTTCAAAATGATCATTATTTTCCAGTTATTTCCGATGCATTTTAATGCCGTTTTGATGTTATGACTTGTTGTTCTGCTTGGGAATTATAATTCTATTAATTTTTAACATTAGAAAATTTCTTTTTATGAATTTCTATCGGCTCTTTCTCTTCTTTTCGGAATATTTACCTCTTTCCATTTCTGCTCCTTGCTTTTCATCTTGTATTTCTCCTCGATCTCTTTCAGACGCGCCAGCGCGGCGTTTGCTTTTGAGGAGAGCATGTCTTTTTTTTTAGGTCCGATTGTTCTAAATTTATTTTAAAATTCTGTGTTCGACTTTATGTATGTGCATCACTTGCAAATTTCAATTATCCACAAAGAAACGAGAGACGAGTATCTTGATTTTGAAGTGAGTCACGGTAACTTATTCTATTCGTTCTTGCCATGACAAGTTTGCTTTCTCGTTGCCATGGAAACGGTGTGGGACATCACAAGAAATATCGACGGCCATCGAGAGTCATTAGATCCATTGAATATAAAATGTATAGTATATTTATAGACAACTTTATCTCGCTTTGGAAATATGAGTGAAATTTTGATAACGATCATTTAATTATATTTTTATAATTTAAATATTTATTGATAAGAACATGAAATAACAATTTAAAATATTCTGTTGATTCTTTTCATCAATATAACTTTTATTAATATAACTATAATATAACTATAATATAGCTTTATAACTATATAACTTTAATTTATTCTTTTATCAATATAACTATATAATATATTCTTTTATTTATCAATATAAGTAATATAACTCGCGTATTATATTAGTTATATTGTTTTTACACTAAAACTTAGGTAATTCTAATTTGTGACACAATTTGTGAACTCAATAATTGAATGCAGGTTTCTTCCCAAATAAAACAAGCATGATTATGATATCAAAAAATAATGTTAAAATGATTCCAAAATAATCGTTAAAAATCATTTTTCAATCATTTCCGATTCATTTTAATATCATTTTGACGTTTTCGTGATTTGTTGTTCTGCTTGGGTTTTCATTCTGACAAATACGAAATTCAATTGACTTTTGCACAAGCTGAGAATAATAAAATACATCATTAAATTAATTATAATTAATTAAATCAATAATTGATTATAATCAATTATTCTTCTTAATTAATAATTTATAAATAAATCATTATCTCCGAGTACAAAATACTTACATTTGATTGAGAGTACCACTTGTGTGAAACTCGAAAGCAAAAAAACTATCGAGAATTAAGAAAGAAAAAATCGTAAGATTCACTTTTTTCCAAAAGAAATTACAAAGTTCTTTCAAAAACCGCGCGCATTTGACTGCCAATCGGCGGCTTCTGTTGCATCGGGCGATTCCGTCTAAATTCGGCTATTCCCGCTTTCCGCGTACTGCCGTATCGACAATAGATAAGTGGCCGCGATAAATCGGCGTGACGTAAAAGTTGTGCGTGGCGCGGCGTGGTGAACGGCGCCGGTGACTGCCACGGCGCGGCGCACCGCTGGTTAAGCGTGGTCGGCGCTGATTGGCCGTCGCGCCGTCCGCCAATCGGCGCCCTCCATCTGTCTACCTCGACGGCCGTAAACTCGCCAACCACGTCCGCGGAGCGAGCATTATCGGCCAGTTCGTCGTGGTGGCAGGTGCTTTTTTCGTCGTCGATCATCTCGGACTCACGTCGTCCTGTCGGCGTCCGAAAATGCGAGCCTCCTGCGCGTTCGTCGTACTCTTGGCAATTGCCGTGGCCACGGCGGAAGTATATCTTGATGAGAAATTCAACGATGGTGAGTAAAAAGTCAATTAAATTTGTCGATCACAAAGACCACCCGGCCCGGCCTGGTGAATAATTTGGGTGGTGGTGGGCTTCTCCCTTTGCCACGAAGACCATCACCAGTTTCGTGGATCTTCGCGACGAACCACACCCTCGAGTATTCATCGTCACGCGTGTCTCCCAACGGGAGGATAACACCGCGAAGAAACGACGATGGAAACGTCGTCTTCGTAGGCGAAAAGACATGAACATGGGTACGGCGATCTCTCCTTGGTAACCGCACGCCCTGCTGCGTTCCGGTGGTCCGTTCCACCTCGCCGGCCGACGTCGCGTATCTTCCGCGAGAGATCGTCAGTTAACATGACGGGAAATTGTTAAGAACCGTATCGTGACACATCATGTTTCCGCATTTCAAACCATATCGGCCATATGTGCCTCTCGGCATTCTCGGCAGGGATGAGAGAGGGAGAGAAATGGAGAAAGAAAGAGTGAAAGGACGAGAGAGGAGCATCGCGAAAGATCGAGTAAGTGACACGCAGGCGGAACGTCGGAAGTCGCTTTTCATGGCAGTCGCCGCCGCGCGGCATCTTGCGACTTGCCCGCCGCCGCCGTCGCACCACCGCCGCACCGCCGACATGACGCCACACAGATCGATCCGTCGATCTGTAACGTAAGTTCGAGACTCCGGTGGTGCTCCGCGCGATGATCCGAGATGAGAACAACGACGAGAACGGGGCCGGAATAAATGGCCTCCACAGGTCCGTTTGCGTCACCACGTATATCTCTCGGCGCTCTTCTTTCTGACGCCTCCATTCCGTTTTCTTCTCTGTCTCTCTCATGCGAAATCCACCGCGCCTGTGGCTGTCTCGCTTCGAGTACTGAGTACTCGACGAATGGATCTTGTCGTCGAATGTTATCCCGTTAAATACAGGATTTTGAGCGAGCACTATCATCCCTCCTACCACACTTCGTCCTTCGAGTTCATATCATTTTTAAAGTATGTAAAAGTATAAAAAGATACGACGAACCTTCGGTCTCTTTTTTTGTAGCTCGATTTCTTTTTTGTCGAGCGGACGTGGAGGTAGTCGGGACTAGATGGAAAAAAAGAATTGCAAGAGAAACAGATCTCTTATGTTTGCCGATGACAATGGAAGCGCGATAATTAGGCTTCGTTCCTTCTTGTTCCTCTCTTGCATATTGAATTATCATTGAAATTAAGTATGCCGGCGAGGAAGTATTGTATTATCTTTTCGCCTCTTAACGGCCGTTACCTTCTTAATTTTTAACCGGTTCTCTTCCCCTCTCCTTGTTCATCTTCCTGTTCGGGAAGGCGATAGAAGTTGTCTGTAACCACGTTGCTGTTTAATATTTATTGCTTCTCTGATAAATTGAGATTCTAGGAAATAATTTTTTTATTTTTAGATTGAAATTGAAAAATATTATAGCTTGTAAATATATTACAATTTTTGTCATTAAATTTAAAAAAATTTTTTTTAATTTTTATTTTTCTTATTATTGAGTCCTTTATTATTGATTTTCAAATTTAAAATTTAATATATGGTTCATT
Source organism: Atta cephalotes (assembly GCF_000143395.1). Taxonomy (NCBI): domain Eukaryota; kingdom Metazoa; phylum Arthropoda; class Insecta; order Hymenoptera; family Formicidae; genus Atta; species Atta cephalotes. The sequence continues at coordinate 2,851,670 of NW_012130096.1, forward strand.
AAGTCAATTTATTCAAATGAATAAAACAAAGTAAATTAATATAAATTAAATAATAAATAAATTAAAATAAATTAAAAAATTAAATTAGAATGTTTATAGTTAATAAAATATACATTAAAAATTGTTATATAAATTTACAAAGAGATTGTCAATATTTCAGATTCCTGGGAAAAGAATTGGGTTTATTCCGAGCATCCTGGTAAGGAATTCGGAAAGTTTGTTTTAAGTTATGGAAAGTTCTGGAACGATCAAGAAAATGATAAAGGTATTTAAAAGGAATACAGATAATTGTTACGAAATAAAATTCACTTATATAACGAGTTTTGTCAAATTTTTCTCAGGTATCCAAACGTCGCAAGACGCAAGGTTTTACGCTCTCAGTAAGAAATTTACCCCATTTAGTAATAAGGATAAAATCCTTGTTATTCAATTTACTGTAAAGCATGAACAGAACATTGACTGCGGAGGTGGATATGTTAAAGTATTTGACTGTTCTCTCGATCAGAAAGATATGCATGGTGAAAGTCCCTATCAGATTATGTTTGGTAAGTTTCCTTATCTCAAAATATATTATTGATAGCGAATAATCAGTTAGCCCGAGCCTAAGAGTCACTGGTCATACCAGTGTATGATAAGTGCTATAGGAACTCGGAGAGAAATACTCTTTCATTATGCCCTGTAATAAGTATCTATACATATTACAGGTACCAGAAAAGATACATTCATTAAAGAAGCTAATTAGATAAAGTTCATCAAATTATCTTGCTTGTTTTGTGTAAAAGTGACTTTATATCGTCAATTTAGAAATTATTACATGCAAAATGATTACAAAATTTAAATATATATAATATATATTTATTTTTTTATTTATCGATTTCAACTCAATGATATCCTTTCTATACAGGACCGGATATCTGTGGACCTGGAACCAAAAAGGTTCATGTTATCTTTAGTTACAAAGGAAAGAATCTTCTAATCAACAAAGATATTCGTTGCAAAGATGACATTTACACGCATTTGTACACTTTGATTGTCAAACCTGATAACACTTACCAGGTAAATATGCGCTATGTTCGTATAAAATTATAACCGTTGTAAGCCATGGCATATAGAAAAACTTAAGATGTAAGCAGTAAAAAAAATCAACATGTTGAATTTGCTACTGCTTACATTATAACGGTCTCTGATTAGTCACACTTCGTTTCCTGTTTACCTTTTACTGTTTAAATTTTTTTTATATCATGGTCTTAAACATTATCGAGCCTAGAGTCACATGTTCTCACTGATTGCCGTGGAGGATAGGTGCTACAGGATCTCGTAAAACGAAGATTATCTTGCTTATTAATCGTATAGAGGGGATACCACTCACTATACGCATCCAGCAAAGATCAACACATTAATATAACTAAATGAAAGTTTATCTGATTTGATGACCCTTCAATAAAATTATTTTTCAGGTACTTATTGATAACGAAGAAGTTGAATCTGGCGAATTAGAGGCAGATTGGAGTTTCCTCCCTCCGAAAAAGATTAAGGATCCATCTCAAACCAAGCCCACTGACTGGGACGACAAACCCAGCATCGACGATCCCAATGATAAAAAGCCTGAAGATTGGGATAAGCCCGAGCATATTCCTGATCCTGAAGCAACTAAACCCGAAGATTGGGATGATGAAATGGACGGTGAATGGGAAGCGCCCATGATCGACAATCCCGATTATAAGGTTTGTATGCTGAAATTGATATGCATTCAGGGGTTTATTTTATTCGGGTATTTTCCTCATCATTATTCTTAAAATTTATATAATTTTTTAGGGTGAATGGAAACCAAAACAAATTGATAATCCCAACTATAAGGGACCATGGATCCATCCCGAGATTGATAATCCTGAATATACGTCCGACTCCGAATTGTACAAACGTGATGAGATCTGTGCTATTGGTTTTGATCTGTGGCAAGTTAAATCTGGTACTATTTTCGATAACGTTTTGATCACCGACGATCCGGAAGTCGCGCGCAAATTTGGAGAAGATGTCTGGAAACCCACTTTGGTAAATACTTATTCATTATATTGCTATTGCTATTTTTTATTTGTTTAATTATTGATATGTGTAATATGATCAATATATACTCATCATAGATTCTCTAAATTTTTAACAATAAATGAATTAGAAAATATTTTATCCTGTAAATAGGAAGGTGAGAAGAAGATGAAAGAATCGCAGGATGAGGAGGAAAGGAAACGGCGAGACTTAGAAGCTAAGGAAAATGAAGATAATAAGGATGATGAGGACGATGAAGACGCAGATGAGGAAGAGCACACTCACTCAGATAACGATGTAAGTATAACGATTCTATGCACATGATTTATGTTCTATTTTCAGATTTTACGATTAAACTTGCGCATGATGTTCATATTTTCTCTGATTTCTACTGATGAGAAAAAATTGGAATTCCTCGTTTCTGAGTTTAAACATTCCAATAGATTCTTTCGATTTTATCGATCAATGATGTTAACTGCTTTGTTTCTTGTTTATTTTGCAGGCGCATGACGAATTGTAAATAAATGTGTCGCGTGTGGACACAAACACAGACTGTATTCCAGGAGCTACGTGGTCGCGACACGCACTAAATTCTCCCACAGGCACAAAATTATAATCTAAAAATACACAATAGCAAGAGAGCAGGATAATACCCTTGTTGATTACGTCGCTCGTCGTATTGTCCACAAGAACATCATATTGAATTCCGTTTTAAGCTTTTAAACTAAAAATCTCGCCCGATTTTGCTAGTGTTTTTGGCCTTGGTATCACAGCGCCTAAAACATTCTTAGCCATCCAAAAAATTTTGTATTCGAGTGAATTTATTGTCTTGAATTACACGCTTAGCTCAAGTGATCTACATTTCTGCAAAGTGTGTGCTGGAATACGGAAAGAACAGATATTAGAAAATAAAAGATACAAAAGAAGAAGTGTAGAGAAGAAAGAAACAAGAGAGTCGTCTAGCCCGTGTCCACCATTGGCGCAGCTCCACAAAAGACTCTAAGTTGTTCCGTTTTTGTTTGTCAAGTGTTTTTATATACATTAAAAGGTAATTGAGATGTAATTTAAATAACACGATGCTATATTATATATAATATATACATTATTTCAATTTCCGTACAATGTACGCGTAATTCAAAAGAAAAAAAAATCGCTCCAATTATTAAAAAAAAAGGCAAAACGTAAGAATGATAGATGTGTGCAAATGTGACTGAGTGATTACAATTGGTATGATTATGTATCAGAGGCAATCCAATAATCATGTAATAAAATAAATAAGACTTTTCTAGATGTGCTCAGGCGTTTATTTTCGTGAAGTCTCAAGCTCTCACCTCGATCGAACGCGAAACCCAATCCTGTTGCCGATCCATTTTCATCATTAATGTGTACGAATCGATTGTGCAAATTTTTTCCAATTGTATATGTACATACATGCATATACATGCTTTTATTGTATCATGTTCGAGTATAATTAATCTTGTAATTCCATTTTTATATCGGAAAATAAACTGACATCATTTTTCTCCGAAGTGATTATGTCGTGACTTACGAATTACTTTTTTCTTTTTTGGGGTATAGCGTGACTTAACAGAATAGATTTATCTCGTGGATTAACGAGTTATATAATAAAGGGGAGATCTGCGATATAGTAGATTCATCATTCACACGTTGACATCCATACTTATTGAGCGAATAAAAAAAAAAGATTTATATTATAAATAAAAAAAAAATGATTGTATAAAGTATGATCGACGTCGAAATGTGTTGTGTGACTGAGATATTTTTTAATATAATTCTCTGAATACGTGCGATATTCGAGTTTATTTTATGGGAACAGCTAGAAAACAAATCATTTTCAACGTCGACTGTACGTACAAATATTTATCTTGCATGATATCTATCTACCTATCTAACTTCAGTCTGCTTCGTATCATCTTAACGTGGAAATCACAATTAATTAGCGTTACATGTGTCTTCGGCTTTTTCCATACATAAATAATTTTATAAAGAAAAAAATTTATACACATTGCGTCGAAAGCCAGTCAAGACCTTGCAACGTACCACTGGCATTGGTAACTAACGATGAGCCTTGAATATGCCATATTCTCGCACAACAAAGTTTATGCAAGCCAAGTATATCGACTAATTCCTCTACACTCGCACAACCAGGAACGTCCTGTAAAAATATGAATTTGCTTGGAATTTATGCAATATCTAAAATAAATGAATTAATTAATTGGGCAATTATTAGACAAAATGATAAAAAATTTTAAATATTAAACTTTTAATGATATATAAATATATTCGTTGTTTATAAAAATTTAGTAAGACGAATTTATTTAGAATGGTACATTAGAAGCTCAATATTTAAAACTTTTGTTATTTTGCTTAATATAATTACATTTATCTTATATAAACATTTTAAAGATGGGTTACATTTACCTGTTTATTAGCATATATTAAAAGTAGAGCATCCTTCAGTTCTCGTTCATAAAGTATTTTTGATAATTCTTTTCGTGCCTCTTCGAAGCGAGATCTATCGCTAGCATCAACCACGAAAATAACAGCTTGTGTATTATGATAGTAATGCTTCCACAGTGGTCGAAACTTCTGATGACCGCTAACATCCCAGAGAGTAAATACGAGATTCATGTACTCCAGACTTTCAACGTTGAAGCCGATAGTGGGAATCGGTGGATTTGGCAGCGTGACACCTCGCATAGCAGATAAAATACTTGTCTTTCCCGCACCATCCAGTCCTAGGATTACTACGCGCATATCGATCTTTGTTCCAATATGTATTCTGTTATCCTATTATAAAATGAATTGAAAAAAAATTTATTAACTATATTAAAAAGATAAACATTTAAAAAAATCATCTAATTTAATATTACTGATTATTTCATTTAAAAAATTAAAGTATTTAAAATGCTTAGAAAAATAAAGATTAATATAAGTTTATTATAATTGCTTTATGATATCGCTAATTAGTTATTCAAAATTAATTTTATAATTGAAAAACAACAATTAAGATATTATATAATTAATATATTCATAATGAAAATTATCTACGAACCCTACTAAATATAATGGGAATGGAGGATTCAGGACTGAGAAAATCCGGTCCTAATTGCGCATAATGTTGCTGCTGTTGCTCCAATGTTGCCAGCACTTCCTTGACTTTTTCCGAGCTGCTCAGCAACTTCCAGTCCTCGGAATCGAGTATGCTTTCGCATTGGATGCATACACCGGCCACTTGTGATCTCGTAGACGTGAGATCTTTCTGTTGTTGTCTCAATGCGCAAAGTCTACCGCGAGTCTCCGTCTCGATATACGCCATCGCTGTTTTTTCTTGTTCAGTCAAAACAGCACGTAATTCTTCGAAATGATATCGCACCCTCCTCCTCGCGTCTTCGATCGCCCAGCCTTCCAATTCTTCAATTACTATTTCTGAAAATATAAAAACATAAATTGAGAATAACTGAAATGATGAAATACAAATTAGAGAAACGTTTAAAAATATTGAGACCTCTTAAACAATTTTTATTACAAAATTATTTTTGTCACGTTCTTTTTTCTAAATTGTTAACATTAAGTACAATTTTTGAAGAAAAAAAGATAAATACCTATTTTATGTGCGGTATCTCTCATGCTTTCCATAAACTGCGTCATCTTCTGCAATGCCGCGATAATGGATTTCCTGATATTTTCGGCTTCTTCCTCGACCAATACTGGCTAAAATTTAAATTTAAAACATAGATAAGATATTGAAATATATCGGTATATAAAAAAGAAAATTACAAATGATGCTTTTAAGGTCCATGGATTTTTTCTATATAGGAGCTGCATTTTATGAATTTTTATCTCAGTGTGTATTTTTATCCAGATGTGTCATTAGAATGTTAAGATATATAGAGAGACTGCTTTCTCATCCTAATGAAATGGATTATAATGTTCACAAAACATTCTAATAATTGGCATTCTAATAATAAATCTGAATACAGAGATAATCAACTTCTGTATAATTACAGATGATATTACCTTGTGCGTACTATGTTTGCCATATTCTTTGCATAGGTAGCACATCAAGGAATTGTGACAACCTTCCTGAGTACAAGTGAATTCGGCCACATCCGCTGTGTGTATTGGACAGCGAGGCTTCTCACGTGGCTTCTCCGACAGCGGCACGCGTCTATGTTTGCCCAGGGTTTTGGACGAATGTGTGATAGTGTCGCAAGCTTCACACAGGTGCGTGGCACAGACAGTACAGTAAAGAACTGCAGTATGTGCTTCGTCCTCGTCGCACGATAGATTCGACTGAAGCCTCTCACGCTCCAATACCAGTGTTTTCTGGCTGTTGGACTGCTCCAGTCGTTCAAGCAGTTCGATAAGCGCAAAGTTCTTCTTCAGACTATAGATGCTGTTCTCGTGAATGGCGGTAGGTTGTCGATCAAAGGGACATAGCAAAAACTGTTGCTCCGACATACAAGTCCTCAACCGCAGTAAGCACGAATGGCACACTGTGTGTCCACAGTGCAACAAACGTGGCACTTTCACACCGTCCACTGTGAAAACTTCCTCGCAAACTCGACATTCCAGAACCTGTTAATATTTAAAATATAATCTTGTAAACTTTTATAATCAAATCAAATATTCATAATTAAATATGTTCAGTTTAGTAAAATTATTCAAATGAAATATTTAACTAAATTTCTACAATACATATAATTATTACGTTTGTAAATCACAATGTGATTCTGAGTGACTGTGATCAAATTCCAATTAATTCAATAGATTAATTAAATCATAAAAATAGTCACAGAAATTTCTAATAATATAGTTCATTTCGAATTTTCATAATCATCTAATTAATACGAAAATTAATAATTCTATATCTTAACAAACTACGGGTATCACTCATCAATCGGAGTTTGGTTCAAGTCACTTTTAACGCATTATCGTTTCCAAATTTGTGTCTTACATTTGACTTAGGCGCAGTTTTTAGCGAATGCTTCGTGTATTTACTCAGTCGATCCGCGTTTTCATCCATTGCGGAGATCAGTGACATCCAGTGCGGAGAATCTGACTGACTTTTCTTTCGTCTGTTCTTCGTCCAAGAAATCCAACTGCAGATTACGCGATAAAGGTTAACAGTAAAATCAGCTCTGAGTGTAAAAATGCTTAAATTAATTTAAATTTGTTCAAATCATTAAACCAGGGTGAGATCGCGGAATGGCGTAGCGACACTGTGTCTGTGTGCACGACATTGACGATGTGAAATGTTTTGCATTCTAATCTAAAATTCAACTTATTTACGGAAATCTTCGCTAAATCCACCTGTCTCGTCCCTCGTCTTTAGGACGTTTCTAGGGAATTTCGGAAAACTGCCATTTAAATTTAGGTTGCTTGCTTCTTTTATGAAAGGATAGTAATCTTCGGATGTTACATTTGTACGTTTTTGTTGATTAGATTATTATTATTGGCTAATTTATTAAAAACACCTTTTTAAAATAGTTTTGAAGCATATTGATAATTATTTAATGAAAATTTGCCCTAAAATTCGCTAAGAAATATGCCCCAAAACTAAAAAAGTGTTATTTTTAACAAATTAGCCAATAATTTGTCTTTAAAAAGTAGAATTTCTTTTTTTGATTCTCAACATTTTTCTGAATGAGAATCAACTGGGATTGCGCTTATAATTGAAAATCCGAAATAATTCTAAAATATTTATATGGAAACACATAGAGAAATAAAAAAAGAACAACTTTAGAGATTAATATTTGCATATAATTCCAATAATGCAAGAATTTTATGAATATATAGTTCTTACGTTACAAATCTGCTTAGGTTAATATTCTAAATAGAAATGACAACATGGATAGTGTTAAAGATACAAAATTCAAATGTGCGATGAAAGATGAAGAAGAATCGTGCATCAAAATTGAATTGAAATCTGACACCACACGACTCAGTCATCAGGAATTAGTGAAACTAACCAAGGCAACTATAGACAGTCTTGTTGAGCATGAACCGTTGCTCTCTGGACTACCTTCCGATGTCACGATAGAAGAACTTAAATCGCAGATCGCAGTTGCGCAAGGACAAGCCATAACTTTATTCTTAAATCGCGGAGAATTGCCAAAGCTCGCAGTGGTGGTAATAATTTGTTATTCTTATGTTTCATAATGCAAAGAAATTAATTATATTTATCGCTTCAATAATACACTTTTCATTTTATTTCAGGTACCTCCACATAACACAATAGTGCTTGATTTAAAAAAGGCCATTAAGAGACACACAAATTTGTCTTTAAAAAGAGAAAACGTCAAGAAAAAGATAAGTTGGAAGCATGTCTGGAAAAAATATCATCTTTGCTTTGGAGACATTAGACTTTCTAATGATAACGAAAATATTAAAGCTTATGGTATTACTAATAAGGTGGAATTACATTTTATAAAGAGACGTAGGGAAAAGAATAAATTGATAAAAAGTTAACAGTGTTTCTGTATAAATTATTATTTATACTATAGAATTCCACTTGACATTTGTAATAGTGAATTAGGTCACTACATTGGATCAGTATACAAAGACTACTTTAAAATAATATAAATAATATGCATTATACCATTTAAAAATATTTACTCATCTTGATTTTTTATGTTTCTTTTTTTGTACATCTAAATTCTAATTTTATTATTTTCTCTTTATACAGATATCTATATATAATACAAAATTCTGAACCAAATATTGTTATTAAATCTAGAAAATTGGAAAAAAAGATTGAAATTCATTCTTCTTTATTTAATTAAAGAAGACAAGGTGAGTAAATACTTTTGAGTGATAGTGTAATAGTAATGTAAATAATCTAAATACAGCATAATCTAATCAATTTAACAATGAAATGATACACGTAAATTTCACCAAATAACATGACGATATTTAATTGTGCAAAATATTTATAAATCTTTATTTAACTTTTATTTATTTAACTTTGCTAATTTCATGTACAGCAGCTTTTAATGTAACAATTTAATGTAATCCAAGTGAATTCGCTATAATTTATAGTTCCTTAAGATTATGTAAAAAATAAACTGTGTAAATAAAGATAAATATCTTTTCCTTTAGTTAGAAGCTACATTACGATTCTAATCTTTTATTCGGTATTAGTCTTTCGATTTTTCTCCAGGTATAAAAATTTCACAAGTCAATCCTGGTGTACAATCCTCCAACATGAAGCAACTTAGCTCAAAAGCGACAGACTTATTATAATTCGTTACAATCAATTTCTTCAAATTCATCATTCTGTACAGAGATTCCAGGCCTCTTTCAGTGATCTTCTCACAGCCGGAGATATCCAGATATTCCAGTTCAGGAAACTCGCCTGAGATCTTGTCTAAACCCCAGTCATTGATGTTTTTACAATCCTTAAGACTGAGCCACTTGAGCTTCGTAAGACCGCATAAGTTACTTAGACCTTCGTAATACAGATCAAATCCATTGACGTCCACTGCCTCAAGGATGTAGCATGGATCATATTTGTTGGGTAATTCGTATGAGCCCTTCTTGTTTTGTTCTGTCCAGTAAGTGTTGCCCTTGAATCTGATCCGGCCGCCACGGTGAATGATAAAATGAGCGGTGGCCAGATTGGCGCCTAATATATCGTGCCTCATCGCATTGAATGCCTGAGTTAATTTGATATATTCGACCTTATTGTGCTTAAACCATTTTAAGACATTACCGAAGGCTAAGTCAGTCTCTTTGGGAGCGGCCGTGGGAAACCAGACGAATTTCTTGGGTTTCTCCGGGTCATCTCCGGGTTTGGGCATTACCGAATTCAACTCATTTTCTCGCCACTCGTGTTGTCGTTTTTCATGCTCTATGCTGTAACTACGTGCTATCTGAGCGAGTGCGTCATCCAGAAAGCATGAATGCTTGCACAGTTGTTTACCGCGTGTGAATACCAGTCGCCTCGCTAGCATTATCAGTTAAAGTGTGAATTAAATCAGAAAAAGCTTTCGGTCTGAAAACAATGCATGCCGTGCTGTATTCTAACCTAATCTGACTTGATCCAGTTGTAATTGACCAAGCAGCTGATTTTGAGTTGTTCATCTATAGTTGATACAGAATTTTCAGATACTTAGGACATGTTAAAGATTACATTAAAAAGTTTTTTACTTGGTGAAAATTTTTCTCAGAATTTTTAATGTAATTTTTAAAATTTTTTGTACATTTCAAAATTTTTCATAATTTCTGAATAATTTTATAACTTTATAGAAAGTTTGTCAGTTTCTTTTACAAATTTATCAATTGGAACATTTTGCAAAAGTATCGAAAAAGTTCACGATTTTTCTAGAATTCTTCATGTATTTCAATTTTGAAACATTATAAAATTTTCAAGATTGTTTATTTTATAATTTCTGTGATGGAAAAAAAATCTTGTAAAATCTGAAAGAATTAAAAATATTTTTTTCAAAAATTATAGAATGAAAAATCTTAGAATATTTCTGAATTTACATAAACAAAAAATTCTAAGGAAAGGTACAAAAAAAATATAAATTTTCTCACTATTTCTGAAGTGTTTCATTCATATAAATTCCAATTCATATAAAAATTAGAAAAATTTTTACTAGAGTTATGATGTAAATCTAATGGATGCATCTGCCATTCTCAAAGAAATAATGTATCTATATTGTCAATTTTTTTAATAACTGTGTGTATTATTATTACAAAAGTACACTCCTATTCGATAATATTATCATTATGAATATTATGAGTATTACAACATGACTAGATAAGTCTTCCATGCGATGTAATTAAGTTACATATGCAAATTCCAATTGAAAAGAAACCGAATATTATTAAATAAAACATGTTAAAAAATTCATTAAGAAGTATCAGTTTTTTTATGATGCAAATCTGACAAATGCATCTTCAAATAAATAAATGTCAATTTTATTTTTTATAACTGTATATTATCTGCTTGCATACAAACATATATTCCTATTTTGTACATAAATTTTGAGACTTTGGGAGTGTCTCAGTCTATAATCTAAATAAATTTATGTTTTCTTACATCGTTGCAGAAAGCTAAAAGCAAAAGATTGCACTTTTACAGTAATGCTAGAATTAACATTACTTAAGAATCGACAGGAGTGACGGGTCAACTCCGAATTTATTCGTTGCATTTTATTTACAACATATTTTGCTTCTAAGAAGAAATATTTTACAATTATGTTCTTAAAAATATTATACTAAATGAGATTATCTGCTTTTTATCGCAATGTAGACATAAATGTGTTCAATCATATTTTGTCTTATAGAAGTAACATTTTGCCACGAGATTTTTTGGCTTATGTCTTACGAAACTGCAAAATTTCCATTACAGATTGAGTCGAATTTAGCAACTTGGGCCTCAAAATATTATAATAAAACTTTTCATTAATATATTTATGTCTTAATAAATTACTTGTCTGTATTTATATTTTTATGCTCGCTATTGACCTATTTTCTTAATTATTATAATAAAGTTATCTGTATTATCTCAACTGCATTATAGTACAGTTTGAGTCTTCCTCTTCTTGTGGCCTTGTGGATTTCTAATTCAAGAGTTAATATTCCGTTTCTCTATGAGAAAGATTGAACTGATTTTCTCAGATCGAATCAATATCAAAACGATTTTTTATTTTACCCTTTTTTTTCCAAAAGTTTCGCTTTGTAGTGGATTGCAATTCTCCTGATTACGAGAATATCGCAATTACAGCGCGATTCTTTCTTTTTTCATTTTAGCTATAGTATAATTGAATAGAAATTCGTTTTCGATAGAGATCTCCATAGTCTCTCCTGTCGACTTTTATATTTATGAGTTGTTTTTCAAGTTATTTGTACATCATAACATCTGGGGATTGATACATGCACATGTATGCATCACAAAGTAGACGTTTCGCGTGTTCTGGTAAATGACGGTCGTCTTTTAATTCAGTCAAGTAAGTCCCTCCTTCTTCACTCAACCAATAAGGAAAATCTGGACACGGCACCATCTCCGGTATATTATATCCATTTTGCTCTCCTAATAACAATAAAAGACTTTACATTTAAATAAAAATCACTTAAATAAAAAACACAATTTTAATAATTTAATCAAATAACAAATAATACAAAACTCTTAGTTTTTTAAAAGACAATACAAAGATGTATAGAGCACATAAGAATCGACGTAATTAAATATACATGTAAGAATATAATATGATATATTAAATGTATAAAAAAAATTCTATAAATAACACATTGTAAAACACATTACATGTTTCGGCTCTTGGATTGAGCTTAGATAATACAAAATTCACAATCTTAAAATTCATCTCCATCATCATAGAAAAATCGTGATGAAAGTTTTCCAATTTATATAGCGATATTGATGAATGCCTCACGGAAACCATAAATTACTTGCAAACGATTTACTGATTGGAATTTTATGATATTCTAATTAAAAAAATATATTTCTAATTAAAAAAATATATTAACCAATAAATAAAAATAAAAAATCTTTTAAAATGTTATTTAAATTCTGTAAAAACATCATCTCAATAAAATACTCCAATGTGATCGCAGTTATCATTTCTTAAGAAGAATTCGTCAAATTTATAAAATTGTATAAAATATAAGAGGTAATATATCATCAAATTTATAAAATTGTATAAAATATAAGAGGTAATATATCAGTCAGATAGTAATATAATGTAATACAGTTACTGTATTAAAACTTGATAATTTATAGGGATCGAATCTTCATGAAAGAATTTTTTGAAAGATATGTTAACGGTAAGGATGACTATCACTATCTGAGAGGCAATTAATAGATTAACAAAAGGATTAGATAAGAACAATGTCAAATTTTGTTTATCAATATCACTATATAAATTGGAAAACTTTTATCACGATTTTTCTATGACGATGGAAATGAATTTTAAGATTGTGAATTTTGTATTATCTGAGGCTGGTTCAATTCAAGAGAACATGTAATGTAATGTGTTTTACAATGTGTTATTTATAGAATTGTTTTTTTTTACATTTAATATATCATATTATAATTCTTACATTTATACTTAAAATTACGTTAATTACGTTGACTCTTATATGTGCCCTATACATCTTTGTATTGTCTTTTAATAATTCAATATTTAAAAGCTTCTCAACAATAAAATGATTCGATTGATAAAAGATATAAAAATATACAAAGGGATTTTATATCCGTATTTATATAAATATGAATGAGAAATACCTTTTCTGTCAGCCATGGAATCGAAAAAACACCACGGAGCCTCCGAGCCTGGACCACATTTTACAAATGAAACATAGTGCGAAGTTTCGATGCAGACCACCGCGGATAGCTCCAAATATAGACGCGGTACGGGACAATGTTCTTGCAGAATTGTAAACTCCATAGGTACGTTTAGCTTCTTTGGTTCGTGATTTGTTCTTCGTTCATGACGGTGTACCTAAAAGAAATACATAAAATAATTTATTTTTTGATGTCTTATGTTTATATGTATATCAATCTCATGTTTTACGAACTTTTTCAAGGCACTGTAAACAGAAAGCTATACTTTCGAGGCCGACGCCGCATTGTCCATAACACTCCTTGCACTCAAATTCCGCCAATTTGCCACACACTGTGCATTGTCTGGGTGCTGCAAAACAACATATAAATATTACTGCAAATTGTTTAAAATAAAAGTGATTTCTGTAACTTGATGTACGATATAACGATACTTAACAGTCTTCAATAATATCTGTCACATCGAGCAATAATGTAGGCTGTATTTTCTGATACATTTTAAATGACTTTCCAAAGCGTGGCATTTGTATAATGAGACAGGAAGGAACTTCCTTCAATCTGATGTTACTAGTTAGAAAACTCTGCTCCAATAATTGTTGCACAGTTGGTAGATTTAAATGGTCGTCCTTTTCGACAAACAATTGGTAATGATAGGCATCCTGTCCAGAACTTAATTTGAGGAATGGTTCAGCATTCAAAATCTGGGCGACTAGCGATGTTAAGAATTCCTCCGGATCTAAATATAAAAATATATTAAGAACTTATACTATATTAGTAGAGCGATTAGAACTCATAATATTTCGAAATATAAAAGACCTTTTTCTTCGCTAGTGAGGCCGGATACTGATGATAGTTTTTCAAGCAACGTCCTAAGTTTCATTACACGATCCGCTCTGACAAACATATTTTTTCTCAAAGGGTTTACAATCTCCTCTCTCAAGACCCTTTGCACTTCTTCATATTGTGGACAATCTTTTTCATTCGGTGGACTAAAAAGTCATTATATAAAAATTTTCATAAGAGCCACACTTATTATATTTATGTAAGAAAATCCATGTTTCCTTTTGAAGAGAAATAATCTTTTTAATCAGTAAATATATATTCAATTACATCGAAAAATTAATTACCGAAACAGAAGATTGTCAAATACGCTAGTAAATGTGAACATGCTGAAAAGAGTAGCGTCCAAATAGCAGGAATTATGATGGCCTTGAATGCCACGATACTTCCCACATATACTTTCCAAGTCTCCTTTGACGGAGATAGGCCGTACTATACCCGTTATTACAGAACTTTCCATATTACCGAAATTATCGTTATTTATAAGTGCAGGTCGTTCGTTGAGCTTCTATTTATGACAAATGTTTCCATAATTTATTTTCATAATTAACAAACATGACGTAAATTAATATTGAATGAAAAAGTAATAAATCACTCTACTAACACTTTCGTAATGAGAACAGTGTTCAATGTCTGTGAATATAGCTCTGTAAGGCCTACAATGAAAATATCTGACGTCTTTGTAAGTTCCATCAGTACCTAAAGGATGTCCATTATCCTATGAATGAAACACAACGCTCTAATCTGTTCTATTGTTCTTTTATAAAATGTAAAATAGTCTATTTATATTTAATACATTCATTTCTTACTAGCTCGACAGCTGCCATCAATTTGCCAGGACTTGTACCAGGCGGTGAGCCAATCCATCGAATAATTCCGTAATGAATATCTGAATCCAGAAGTACTTTCACATTAGAGCCCACTATCAGATCTCCTTTATTTTCTACTCTGTTGAATTTCTTGGTTTCGTTTTTCTCATCATTACCTATTGTAATTAACAGCTAATTGTAATTGATTATCCGTGTTATTCAAATATTTCTATGTAATACTTAAAAGGCAATATGTAAGGAATAATCACTTTTTTGTAATGTAAAAGTATAAATATTATCGCGGAAGAATAAACGTGTTTGAATTAAAAGTGCAGTAGAGGTAGCATGTCAACTGTATCTTACTGTAATCCAACATTATGCCACGCGTATCTTCCACATCACTGTATACATTTGATTCTATATCACTACTCCATTTGTGCTCCAATACAAAAATAGGAATGTTCTGCAGTTCTGCTGCCATTGTTAAACAAAAATACAATAGTTTTAAAGCGGTTTATAACCTGGCAGCAGCCCTCTAAGAAGTCGGGCTAGGTTTTGTGCATCTATTTTTAAAATACCTGAGCTATTATTAACTCCCTCTATCGCACGGAAGAAACTAAAGTCCAGCACTGCTAATTTAGTTTTAGGGTTCTTAGGGAAAAGTATCGATAGAATAAGTATATATTTAATAAATATTTGTTGCTTTTACGATTGTAAAATTACCACATTTAAAAAGAGTATGCTCGACGGTTTGAGTATAGTTATTAATATCATTTTCAAGATCTGACTTCCCAGTTTGATGGCGTTCTTTTAGTATGTTGATAGATTCTTGGTTGTTATTCTTGTTGTCATCAAATAGAGTAAATCGTTCTAATAAAACAGCTGGTGTACTGTCAAGTACAGATTTTTTCTTATCATTATTATAGTCAGTTCCTGTATTATTTTTCGAGAGCAATACTGAAATATAAAAATATTCAAATTACATGATTATTAAAATAATGAAAAAACATTAAATTAATTAATAAATGATTAATTAATGAATTGTGATTAATGGATACTTTTTTCAATGCTGCCAGAGATTGAATCAGTTTCTTTGTAAGGTAATATATTATTTATAGTAGTAAATATTGTAGCAGCATTCCAATGTGTGGGACTAAAATATTCTTTAGTCAATAAGGATGTTTTGGACAATTCCTGATTTTCCTGTAATATACATATATACATAATTATCGTTAATTCCATTTCATATTGATGCACATGTTCACTTATTGTTTATTATATTGTAAATTTATCTTAAGAGTCAAACACTTGCTCTTTATCAGGATATATCCTGTAACTAGTATTTTGATAAAGATTAAAAAAGATATAATTTTATATTTTATGCATGCTTTTCATTTTTCAAATTAAATATTTTTATAATAAAATCTAATATATCCGGAGATAAGATTTATTTGAAATTAATCCAAATGTAAAAAACTATGTTATTTGTTGACTCATTTTGGAACTTAGTTCATTAAAATTCTATTTATTCCTTTTTATGTAATAACTATAGGTACAAGGAAAAGCTATGACTTTACAGGAGATAAACAAAATAATATGAATGTCTGAGAAATACATTATTTATTTTATTATTAATAAGAGAGTTACTTGACTTATCATTTACTTTTTACAGACATTTTATCCTTATTAGAATAGAATGACACAATTCTCGAATAATTATCAATAAAATATATTATCTTAATTTATTTTAATTTAATTATTTATATAAATAATATTGGAGAAAGAAATTTGTTATTTTCCAAAATTGTCCTCCCTAAACTCCAACATCTTTTCTGACCTATGCAATCGCCTGATTTAAATATAATTGAATTTTTTATAGTTTTAAAGAACAAAGTGAAAAACAGATTTTTTTTTTCCAATATCTTCTAAGCAATTAGAAGAGATTCTGCTAGAAGAATGACATAATATTGTACCACAACTGTTGCGATATTTTTCAAGCATGACTCCAATATGACAACAATAGCAGAATCTGTATTAAAGATAAATGACAGACTAACTCCTTATCAATAAAACAAATAATATATATATTTCTCAGATGTTCATAGTTATTTTGTCTATTCCTTGTATATGATATACTTTATTTTACGTTATAAAACTGAAAATTTAAATAAGAGCAGCAGCAACTAAAAGCGGTTTTAGTCAATTCACCACTAGTTCAAGGCCAAAGTAATGTCCCAATCCAAGCTGCGGCACAGGTCCGATGTATCTGACAAACGCCAATTCTCTAGCACGTCTATTAGTGGGATCGGAGCAGTACCAGGCCACGTCGTTCACAGATATAGTTCTTATCTGCTCGCACAGAGCCTCGTCGTTTGCCAGTCGGATTCTCTCCTGTGGAGACTGAACAGCGAACAGGTACTGCCAGACCTTCGGCGACACGGAGATCAGGTCGTACTTGTGGCAACGCCATTCTGTGCCACACCAGGTCTTAGATCCGCCAACGGTGTCGGTCACGCGTATCCTCAACACGCTCTCCCTCAAATCCTCCAGTGCTTCTACAAGCATTCCCAGACGTAACTTGTTAACGTTTACGTCGCACGCACCGAATATCCGTATCAATACCGTGTCTTGCTTGGCAACATAGTGCTGCAGGACCCGGCGTTCCTTGCTATTGTCTTCCATGGCCCGGTTTTATTGCACGATCATCACCAGGTCGAGAGAAACATTGATCTTTGCTTGTCAATGTGATCGCCTGTCAACCTCTTGACGTTTACCTCGTCTTTCCACTTTCCTTAAATTGAAAATTACATTTGATTACTTTTGATCAACTATTTTATCTTCCCTCTGAATTTCTGACTCTTCTTTTCTTGTATTACATGTTTCGTTAGATCGTAAATAAAATTTACTTTATCATTTGCAACTTCACACGTACAAGATGAGGACAAATACGGAGAAATCGGCAAAAATTGAAAGCAGAAGGCTGTCAAATTGGCTAGGGAATTTCTTTTTTGTATTTGGACGTGCGAGGTTATGATTTCTTTTTCCTATAATTCAACATATGAAGTTGGCCGCAAATTATGATCAAATATTAAAACTCGCTCCGACGCTTCTATCTAAATATATTCATATATCATAATTTTATTCGAAAAAAATTATATAAATATATATAAATTATATAAATATATTTTAATATTTACATTGTATATTTAATTTATAATATACACGTATAAATGAATATGTATAGGCTATAAAGCGTTTTCATCTTTTTAAATGATTATCTTAAAAAAAAAAATCATTTTCAAGAAATATATATTTCACACAAAAATTATAGTTTTAAAAAGGGACGAATGCGATTGGATAATTTTCTTTATATGGCTATATGAATTTATAGATCTGTTTTTTATTACTGCACTCTGAACTGATGCAATAAGTTGAACAAGTGAAACAAATGTATATTTGCACTAGTTCAGAAAGTGCAGTAATAAAAAACCAAGTATCAATTATGAAACTTTTTCTTAGGATAAAAAGTAAAAAGTGGAGAAAAAATTTCTCCATTCACTTTAATGAAATTTTCACTTTTCACTTTTCATCTTAAGCTGGTTCTATATTAATTGCAAGCTGATCGCAAGTTTGTTGCGACAGCCAATATGAAACGTTGATTTCAAAATGCAAGTTCACAGGTTGGCTCGCAACAAATTTGTGATCGGCTTGCAATTATATAGAACCGGCTTTTAATGATAAAGTTTTATGATTGATATCTAGATCTTGCAATGGCTGCGTTCAGCAGACTCAACAGTTTTACAACCGTTTTATGATTCGTCATGCTGATTAGACTTTTAGATTTAAAAGAATAATCCTATCTTAGCGAAGAATCATAAAACGGTGCAAAACTATTGAATCTGCTGAACGCAGCCATTGTAACGCAATTGAATACTCTGTAATGCCCATATCACACTGCAATAAAGACTGATTGCGATTGAGGATTAGAATTCAGCCAATTAGAACGAAACGATTAAAATTAAAACTATCTGATTGGTCGAATTCTAATTTTTAATTCGCAATCCTCAATCTCCAATGTGTAGTATGACTCAGGTATAAAGCTTTGTGTTCACGAAGCTAGAAATCGATCCGAAATCTCGGACCAATTTTTAGCATCGTAAACATCGGACTTTAGGTCGGAATTAGACTATGCATTGAAGATTGAGATTAAAAATTAAAGATTGAAAGACCAATGACAACAAAGGAATTTTAGCTTCTATTTTTTTATTGGTCAAATTTCAATTTTTTTATTCTTCAATCTCAATGCGTAGTTTGATTCTGTCTTTGAAATTGGCTAATTACTAATTAATTGAGAGTGCGAGGAGAATAATCGACTATGATTCATCTATTCTTATGGCTTAAGCCTTAAAACATCTATTGTAGATCCGAACTAAAACGAATATATAAGAAAATATTTCCCGTTTAAAGCATAAGAAAATCAATCAATCAGAGTCTTTTATAGAGTCTTTTCATAGAAAGGAAGAAAATAAAGAGTCTTGATCGATTAATTTTCTAATGCATTAGGCCCTGCGCACAATGGAGGAAATATTAGGAATAGGAATAAATATTAAGATTTCAACCTATAAAAAATCGTATATTCCGATGTAATTGATATCTGATCTCATGCGTTATGCAAGATTCTGTGTTTCTGCCATTATTGTAGAAAACGAGATGATAGCACAAGTTGCATGCCCCAGGTCTTTAACTCGCGATCCGTAAATCCGAATTCGACTCCATCGATTCCACCTGCGCGGCGCAGGATGCGCCTTATGTATGCGATTTTTCGCGTTTAGGAGAACACCCCGCTCCACCTCGCGAACAAATACTAAAATTGTGTTTTCGCGGAGAACGCGGAGCATCCGGAACACTATTGCTCCAATACGAGCAAATACGAGTTATCTATAATATCCTGATTCAGTCAATGGCATTTAAAGTTATATAGACCTAAAAGGCCTATTGTGAATTTTACATTGACTCGATACGAGACAAAACTGTGAATTAACTACATGTGACCTCGAAGAGGCATATACTGGATTAGTAGATTAATCATATGATCCTTATGAATGGTTCGGAAAACAATATAGGGGTATAAAGAAGAAGAAGACGTAAGCAGTAAGGAAATCAACATGTTGGATTGGCTACTGCTTACATTATTGCGTTACGGTCTTCATTCTGATTGGCCCATTCGCATAGTGCTCGTGTCTTACTGCTTAATTCTTCTTAGTGGACCATTGCCATGGATTTTATCTCTCTCATTCCGCATAAATCGTCACGGCTACTACTTTAGCGCGAGATTCTGAACATCCTGTTAAAAATTTAAGCAGAACCATTACTCTCAAAACAATGTTCTTAGGCGAGTCACCTTTTAGCGCATGCGCATTGCAGCGCTGGTGAAATCCAGTAATGTATATACATAGAGTGAAAAAGAGGCGTCCTATAGTTTTGGCGGGATTCGATCAGATCTGGCAGTAAGAAAGTTAATGAGGTACGTAAAATAGTACTTATTATAATATATATTTGTACATACAATATATAATGGAATTCAATGTCGTTAAAAGAGCAATTAATAAAACTTTTTAAAATTCTTGGTTAGATGAAAACTTTTTTAAAAGATGATTAGCTCCTTAGAATTAAATAAAGCTTTTTGTACTGCGTGTAATATCAGCATTGCATGTCGTAAAACAAATTTGTTAGGACATTTACAAATGGTTAAACATATGTATGAAATGAAAGATCTAAGCTTCAAAAATATCGATAATCTTTTATATAGTGATAGAAAAAAAAGAGCGGAGATAAAGTTAGCAGCATTTTTTACTGCATAATATTGCATTAATACAGCTGATTATTTAATATATTCAATAAAAGATATTTGTTCGGAACCTAATATCTACAAGATTTATCACTATGGGTCGACTCAAGTGCAGCAATATTGTTAAAGATATTTTAATATTTATTTAGTTAAACGAAAAGTTATCCATTTGAAATTTTAAAAACGTAATCGATTAGCTAACGACATATTTTGATCATTTGTAAAAATTCGAACTCATTTTCAATCAGGAGATATTAATTGTATCAATTTTTAATCTGATTTAAGACATTTCGAATTCCATAATGCACAAAATTTATATCCAAAAATAAATAATTAGTTATAATTATTTCTGTTCATTGAATTATTAATTTAATATTTAATTTTTTTCTCTCCTTTCCTTCTGAGAAGAAAAGGATGAAAGATGAATATTATAAAAAATTATAAAAAATTCAGCCAAACAGGCCTGATATTAATAACTATTTATTTTATGCATGTTTATATCATTTACATAATGTTTATAATTTTATAAATGTTAATATTTAAATAAAACATTAGAATTAAATTATTGCACAATATAAAACGTTAATTTATTTTTTACTTTTAATATTTTTTATACTTAATCAAATATTTATTTTTATTTATATTTATTTTTATTTATTTGGAAAAATGTAAAATTTCTTTTCTGAAAATTGATAAGATTTTTAGCAGTTTTCCTTTAGCAACAAATATTGATATTCCATATAATTTCTGTCAAATTATTGTGCATATTATTATATCCATTTTTCTGTGTGTTTATTCATTTAATCTCACCTCCTTAACATATTTTTATAATGTAATAATGAAGTTAGGCTAGTTTTATTTATTATTATTGTCAATTAGTATTTAGAGATTCTTTAGACATCTTTGACCTGTATATATAATATATTATAATGTATAATCTTGTCATTTTTATTATCAATTGACTCCTTTCCTTATCTTTATACGTTTTAATAATTGAAGAAGGTTACCTACGCAGTACTATTTATATATAATATTAAAATATAATATTATAAATGTCCACCTAATTCTTATGAAACTTTATATAATTTTTGAAAATCGAATTGGCTTGTTATTGCAAAATAATATAAAAATTGTTAACAAGCCAAAGAAAGTAGAGATGACAATTTCTCAATAAATGTATTTATTTGTATGCATGTATTAATATAAATAATAAGAGAATAAATTTTGATTTCTTTAAGTCTTCTTCAGCCGTGAAATATAATAATTATATTTTAAAATATGAATTAATAATGTTACATTATTAAATAAAAAAATTGATGTTGAAAATTTTTGTTTTAATAACTCTCTCTTATTAAAAGGTTAAAATATTTATTTTACTTTTGTTTTAAACTGTTACCTTGTCTAATTTATTTTTATATGTACTAAATCCAATATTAATTTATACTTTAAGTATATTATTATTGTTTTTTTATGATTGAAGAAACGTCTATTCGAAATTTATTCCACACTATTTCATATTAAGAAGGAAATAAATCCTTAATCTTATCTTTAATTTCCTTTTGCTCATATCTTTGATTTATCACAAAATTTCTGTCGCTTTATAATCTTTATTGATTTATCAAAAAAAGTGATATAATTTATATAGTTTTAATATAGTTACATCAAAATAGGGCCTTATGGAGCCTTTATATGTTCGACATTAATGCAGCACTGATGCCGCAGCCGAACGCGCAATGCGCATGCGTCAAAAGGTGACTCGTCCAACACACTGCCCCGAAAAGGTTTAATGCTGGATCGCAAGCAATCGCAAGATTAAAGCAACGCATGGTACTGTGATTATAACAGGGTCGGAATCCATACAGGGAAAGTAAAGAAGAACAAAAACATTCTGTTAATATTTTAACAAAATGGAGGCACTTGTGGATTTTTGGGAGAAACATATTCTTGAAACAATTTTATGGATGATATGGCTATTGAACTTTTGGCATTATTATTTAAATTTTCGTCAGGTAAAAATCTGTCTTTCTAACCTGTAATCTTTTTTTTTCATCTTTTAGAATAGTTGAGATTAAGTTGCACATTTTGATCGATTTTCAGCTTGGTTCCTGTTCCTTACTTCACCAACCCGCGCGTAGCCTAAATGCCGATCCGGCATGAAATGTGCAATTAAATCTCAGCTCTCGATATTTATCATGGAAACATATCTGAATGAATTCCGATCGGAATTATTCCTCTAGAAAACAATAGAAATGTAGGGAATAATTGAATAATTTTGATCGGAATTCATTCCGACTTGTTGCATGATAGGTATCCTGTTTTAGAATAATACTTAGAACGCTGTGTAATTCTAAAATTAGCAAGAATTTATATTATTTGTCGATTAAATTTCCACATATTTATATATTTGTATTTTATTTATGTCACATTTATTTTTATTTTGATTCTTATATTCAGATTATTTTAAATGTAAATGAATGAATTGATATAATTACAGGCAATATTTCTGATATATATATATATATATATTTACAGAGAGCATTGTTGCGACGTCTCGTTGATTTACCCAAATCGATTGAGGGTTTAATGAGTAAGGATATATATGATAAGGCTCGTGCGTATGCATTGCACAGAAATACCTTCGGTACAGTACAGGATGTATATTCTAAAATCTATAATACCGTGAGTATCATAAAACGTGTCTACAAATTTTATATACTATTGATTAATTTTTCTGTCAATGTATGGATACCTGGATGCTCATTGAATTTTAAACAAACATTTTTTTTTGTATTTTTGTGTACATTTTTTGATGCCTCAAAAATTTCGCCATTCGAAGTTTTGCTATCTCGTTTTCACTTCTATATTTTTAGTGGGAACCTTGTAAAAAATGGGAGTAAAAAGATAAATTATGCATTGACAAAAGCATTAAAACAGAAATCTTTTAAATATTATTGATAGATTTGCATTATTTTGTATTTTTACAGTTAATTCTGGTATTTTATGCCTATTATTATTTCTGGCAATGGAGCATTAAAATAGCGAAGTATTATAATTTCAACCATGAGAATGAAATACTGATAAGCGCAATATGTATGCTTATCATAGGCGTATTTTCTCACATATCCAATCTGCCAATAGAGATATACGATACTTTTGTTTTGGAACAGAAACATGGTTTTAATAAACAAGTAAGATTTTCTATATGCAACTTAAAAAGATATTTTTATATATATCTTTAATTATTGAGCATCAGATTTGATTGAAAAAGATCTTTGCTAATTCTTATTACTACTTATTTGCAGACAGCTATATTTTTTATTAAGGACGAAATTAAGAGATTCCTCGTGACTCAAATTATCACTTTACCTCTTTTATGTGGTATAATATGGGTTGTGCAAAATGGTGGTGATTATTTCTTCTGGTACTTATGGTTATTAACTGTGGTAGTATCGTTATTCATGATAATTTTGTACCCAGAAATAATTGCACCATTATTTGACAAATATACACCATTGCCTGAGGGTGAATTAAAACAAAAGATCGAAGAATTGGCAGCTTCCTTGAAATTTCCTTTGTACAAGTTGTTTGTAGTTGAAGGCTCCAAAAGATCATCACACAGCAATGCCTATCTGTATGGTTTTTATAAATACAAAAGAATAGTTCTCTTTGATACACTCATCAAGGATTATTGTAAGAAAGACAGCAATGATGACGACAAAGAAATTGGTTGTGAGACAAATGAAATACTGGCGGTACTCGCGCATGAATTGGGTCATTGGAAACATAATCATGCTTTGCTAGGATTTTTACTGAGTCAGGTATAACTTTAAAGTTGATTTATATTATCATTTCTATATATATTTCGAATTGACCTTACAAAATCAATAATATCTTAATATTTGCTAAATAGAATTGACTCTGTATTTATTAAAGAATCACTTAAAATTTAATAAAATATATTTTAAGAAATAAAGATAAAGAGAAATAAGAAAAATAAGAAATAAAATATGTTGTACATAACCTGAGAAATCTTTTTAGATTCGTCTTTGTATTTAATATTTTGTTTTTAATAATATATATATTTTTTCAGATAATACTTCTAGCCAATTTTATTATGTTTGCCAAACTCTTGCGATACACACCAATGTATAGCGCTTTTGGCTTCGTCGATAGTCAGCCCATTATTATCGGTCTATTTATTGTAACAATGTATATTTTGATACCACTGAATACAGTAAGTATTCATTAAATTTTTCTATTACACATAAACAGAAAATTGCAATAAAAATCATGCAAATTCTTATTATTTTCAGATCTTTAATTTTATTATCGTGGTAATCAGCCGAAGATATGAATTTCAAGCAGATCATTTTGCCACAAAATTAGGCCATGGCGAGGCTTTAAAAGCAGCTCTTTTAAAATTACAGAAGGATAATTTAGGATATCCTATATATGATAAATTGTATTCCTCTTGGAATCATTCACATCCGCCTACCATCGAACGATTGGAAGCGATAGATAAAACCAAATAAGGGGCGAGTTTTTTATTCTATGGAGTTTTTTCATAATTTTGAGGGCATGAAAAATGAAGCCTGAAGTTTACCGACATACAAAGCATAATTTTTGTTTACGTTATTTTAAACATCACATTTTCCTTTTTATTTTAATTCTAATATCCAGAGTTGAACGGACCTAAATAAGTCCGAGATAATTATGCTTCCTGTTTATTGTCATAATGTCAATATGATTCTGTTTTTATTATAATATCTGTTACACTCCGTTCCAGTTGGATAAAAATTTTTAATAGAGCTTTACTCTCTATCGTACAACATTTTTATATTATATATATATATATATATATATATATATATATATATATATAT
>NW_012130096.1:2879250-2881350 GCF_000143395.1 Atta cephalotes
ATATATATATATATATATATATATATACTACTACACACACACACACACACACACACACACACACACACACACACACACACACACACACACACACACGTATATAAAAGTGCATATATAAATTTAAAAAAAATACATATATAAAAAGACTTTAAAAAATTAAAATATCATCCCTTACAAATGCTGAAATTTTGAAAGTAATATTGTACACGAGGAAACATAACATGCCTCAAAAAGGTTCCACATTATAATTAGATTAAAAATTTATATACAATCTCATTCTAATATATGTATAAAATCCTAGAATGTAGTGCCGCGCACCACTCCAGGTTTGTTCTCGTTTAAAAAATTTTTTTAAATTTACATTTATGAAACTTATGATTACAATGTATCTTTAATGTATTACATGAATTGGAAGCAAATGCAACTATACATTAAATAAATAATAACAATTCAATTTGTCCTAATGGTTTTTCACTTGTATACTCGTACTCATTTCGAAAATTCTTTATATTTGATTACAATAGTTTATGAATAAATTGATCAAGAAAAAACGAATATATATAGTGATATGGATATAAACAAATGTCACATTGTTATCTGTACAATACATTTTACAGAACTTTTAATTTTTTTATATATGTTATATGTATTATAAAATTTGTCAACGAAATATGGAAATTACATGTTGAAAATTATGATAAGTACCAGCATGCTACTAGTGAAAAGAAAGAATATTTTGTCAATTTATTTTATGTTCATATTAAGTATACGCTCTTAAATACAATTGCTGTTTGTTCATGGATTCACATATATGAATATATGATTGTAAAACGTAACTTATAGTAAAGTAAGCTCAAAGCAACGAAATAGGCATACATGCATTTTCTAACGTGAAAATATCAAACATTGTTATTATACGCGTTGAAATAATGCTATCATATTCTATTTTAACGACTCGTTAAAAAGTCTACCATTATTTCTTAACAATCCAGTTTTTATTTATTATTAAAGGCGCGAAGTGAACGTCTAATAGTAACGTTTCAAAATCAAAGAGTTCGGTTCAGTTGATGAGTCCAACAATTGGACACGATCGGACAATTCAACTTTGGAAGTCGTTCTCTCTCAATACCATCTCTTAGTAATTATTCTAATCGTTAAAGATACATAATTAAATGGATAATATATGTATCGACGAGTTTCATCCTGGAGTGGTGGCGGCCAAGCAATGGCTCTCTTAATATCATCTTAGTCACATTTCTTGACTAACGGTATGTGAAAGTAATTGGGAACAATACCTTGCACTTGTCACTCAGTTTGAGCGCAAGCACGTGTCTTCCATCGCTGCGTCGTGCAATACATGCGTATGTGAACACAGGAACCACGTTGTCTGTACGTGTGTGTGATGTGTGTAAGTTAAATGGAAGCGCGTGTACGCGTGGGACACGTCGTACCTTTGTAACTATTCTCGCTCTTATACTCAAACAGATTAATTTAAATTCTCATGCAGAATGAAATGAATCTGTGCTGTGAATTAGCGTAGGACGGGTCATTTCAATTATTCGTTTATGTAAAAAATTCAAGGGAAAAATAAGCACAGAACCGAAAAAAAAAGATCAAGAAAAAAAAAGAGAAACAAATATATTCTAAACTGTGTTATGTACATGTCTCTGTAGATGCCTAGAAATATAATTCGTATATTATACACGTGCAGACTTCTTAGTTTGTCATTTTCATTTTGTCATAATCAGGAGCTACGCGTGTATCGGAATAACAAGGCCATGTTTCTTTTGTTATCAAAGACGTTATATATAAAATATTTATTCTTTTTCTTTCTTTGATTGAGCAATGGCAATCAGCACATTATATTCATTCATTTGTTCTGCTACGAAAATATAAAAGTATGTACAATTCAATAAATTAATCCTCAAAGGGGCATGAGGTATGATACTATCGCTGTACAATACCCGATAGATGATTCGAAATGAACTACAGGAAAGTTCTTAATAAAACTACAAACAAATTGACTGAAGATTGATTTCGTATAGATGGCAATGATGGAATTCTTTCGAATGTGTCTATATATACGTTTATATGTATACA
>NW_012130096.1:2881869-2885762 GCF_000143395.1 Atta cephalotes
ACTTTTTCTTTCCTTCCTCTTTCTTCTCTCTCTCTTCTCTCTCTCTCTCTCTCTCTCGCTCACTCTCTCTCTCTCTCTCTCTCTCTCGCTCGCTCTCTTTCGCTCTTTCTCACTAGCACGACTCTATGTACATCGTATCGATTTAAACGATATTTTACACGAATCTGCCTGAAGATTCTTTATACTTCACTTTGGTAATTTTCCAAATATCGATCTTTTTCTTCCTTTCTTTCCTTTCAGTTTATAACAAATCTGCTTGCTGTTCCACTGATTGCTCACTATAATTCTCACTGACGTGCCCTATTTGTTCGATCGATTGTACCACATTTTGCTGCGCTGAATCTTCAGCTGGAATGGGTGCTTCATATTCACACTGTTCCTCTTCACCCTGCTGCGTTAGCGCTAAATCGTTGCTGGAGAAATGATCCACACCAATTTCGAAGGCGTTGGTCTCATCATTTTTATAACTCATCTCATCAACATTGTTATCGTTCGATACACTTGCAAATTCATTTTTTCTGTCATCATGCATCATATTCTGCTCGTGAATTACCGACTCATCTTGATTCTTTTGCATTAGAAGGTTCTGTTGATTGATAGCCAAAGCTGAAGCATCAAAGCTATCCTTCGTCTCTAATTTGCTGCCATCCGATATCTCCATTTTATTTTCGGCTTCTTCCGATGGCACCTCATCTACGTCATCCGTCATTTGTGGGCTAATATTGCCCCATCTAGATTTTCGATTTCGGTTACGGTTCTCTCGCTCGGACATGTTTTTATAATCTTGATGCTTTGCTAATTTTTGCTTGTCTCGTGGAAGATGATTCTCGCGTTGTCCGTGTCCATCAGGTTCCTGTCCAGACCATGATGCGGGCCCACCGCCTTCCTGATTTCTCCATGGTCCATCTGGTCCATGCATTGCCGGCGGACCCATTGGGCCAAACGGTGGTCGGATATGCGGTCCTGGACGACCACGCATTTCATCGAACGGCGGTCGGAAGAAAGAATCCGATTCTCTGGGATCGAATGGTGGACCTCGAGGTGCGAACGGTGGCCTCATCCCGGGCCTCATACCTCTCGGACCCATGCCACGTAAATGGAACATGAGAGGACCTACAAAAGACACAGCAAAGTGACACACGCACGAAGCAACATAATTACATTCGCTGTAAATAATAAAACAGGTCACTTCGTTTGCTATCTATCATATTACATATATACTTTTAACATCGGAATAGAAAGAAATTAAATGAGCAAATTAACATTAAGAAATTCATATGGATAATCACAGATATAATTATTATGTAAAATAAAAATGAATAAATAAAAATGATATAAGTTTATCAAAAGTTTATAACTGTGTGTTACTGTGTCATG
The DNA here is from genome assembly GCF_000143395.1 of Atta cephalotes. Classification (NCBI taxonomy): domain Eukaryota; kingdom Metazoa; phylum Arthropoda; class Insecta; order Hymenoptera; family Formicidae; genus Atta; species Atta cephalotes. The sequence continues at coordinate 2,883,247 of NW_012130096.1, forward strand.
CAATACATGCGTATGTGAGCACAGGAATCAATATTGAGTATTTTATACAATAAGAAATATAGAACTTCTGGGATAATATTTACTTATTATTCATTTCTTTTCTCTTCCTTTTTTCTTAATTAAAATCAAATTTAAAACATTTAATTATTACGAATTATATTATTTTTTTTAATGCATTTGAATGTTCTTAATTAATAAAATTTATGAGTATTTTGTAAATCAGAAATTTTAGTGCCTCTATATCATACTTCAAATGAATGTGATACATATAATAATTAGTAAAAAATTACAAATAGATAATAAATAATTAGAATTGTTTGTAAAAGTTTAAGTGATTGTCAATATAATTAAATATATTAAATATTTAATATATAATATTAAAACCTAATATTAATATTGACTATCTGCTATCGAAATAGAGATATCAAAATTTTAATACTTTTTAAAAGAATTTTTTGGGATGTCGCAAGGGGGCTCCAAATGGGAATGGCGGTTTCATAATTGGCGCGTCTCGGGTTTTATCCGCCATCATACGTATGGATTTTAAATTCCTAATCTGCATGAAACGTCTCCCTAGACCACGTTGGGGTATATGCACATGGCTAGCAACTATACATCACGTAAAACAACTATTGTTCACAAAGAATCTTTAGAACAGATCAAGATTCACTCAGAAATTATGGAGCAAATCGATTGATCGATTAATAATAATTTTTAGTAAGAATTATTTCAATTTGCAACAACATGGCCTTATATTAAATGCTAATAATATCTCATACAATAACTAGTTTCTAACATAAATCAAACACAATTATAAAGAAGAAAATTCATGTCTTACCAGGTCCTCTGGCTCCGCGTGGTCCAAATCCATCAGGACCAACTGGTCCTCTTGGTCCTTTTGGCCCCATTAAAGGCGGCATTCCAAACACTGGCTCCATCGGCCCACCAAAGAATTCCCTTCTGCGGAGATCAAAATCGGAGCGCTCATTGTGACCCCTGTGATCGAACCCATCCTGCATTCGCGGATCAAATCCATCACGTCTCATCTCGTACTCGAAACGCTCACGTTCGTACTCGTCCACGGGCGGTCTGCGAGGACCACGTTCTGGTCGTTCGAACTCGTCTCTAGCCGGACCTAGCCTACTCGGTGGAAAGTCGTCAGGCCGAGGTCCATTGTGGCCTAACCTATTCTCGTAGTGTTCCTCCGGGAATATGCCAGGCTGCATTCTAGGATCATGGAAGTCATCCATCTGTGAAGTTCTCGGTCCACCGCGCGGTGGGAAATTCTGTCGATCAGGCCGGTCGGGCAGGCCGCGTTGCGGAAACTCGCGTGTGTCTGGTCCGCTCCGGAAATCTGGTCCTCGCGGAAAATCGGCTCGATCCGGAGGCATTACTCCAGGGAACTTAGGTAGGTCCATCAATGAGATCGGCATGTCACCGGGTGGCCGTCGTACACCACCTCCGGGACTTTCTTCGAAGTTCCTGTCATTCCGTTCATTGTTACGCTCAGCTCGGTTGCCACGCATGTTTCTATCCATCCGGTCATCCAGCGGTAACGTACCGTCCGCCAACTGCCGTAGTCGTTCGGCTAGACTAGGCTTGCTTTCCTTTTTCATGCCCTCGCCTTCTTGAATGTTTTGATTTTGTCCACTCGGTCCTTCTGAGTGTCTGCTGCTGCTCTCCCGACTATCCCGGGTCTCACGGCTGTCTCTGTCGCGTCTATCATCCCTCTCTCTGTCACGATTATCTCTCCGTCTATTATCTCGACCGCGATCTCGTCCTCTTCCTCTATCTCTGCCACGATCTATTCTGCATTCGTTGATATCCATGCGATCTCCGCGATCTCGATCACTCCGGTCTCTCCTTTCCCTGTTTTCCCGATCACGTTCCCGTTCCTTGTAATCGCGAGATTGGTCGTTCTCCATACGACAATCGTTTACATTGCTGCTTATATTCATCGCCGCGATCAACTGATCACTGAGATTCGGCTTATCCTTGGACAAGTTGCTGTTCAAACTTTGCGGCATCGCGTCCTCCATCTCTACGTCCATATCATCCGAGTGATGCTGTTGTTGAGGTAGTTGCATCTGCATTGGTGGCGCCGGACCAACTCCGTACGGTTGTCGTAACATCGGCAAGTTCGGCATATTCGTCTCTGTCGTAGGCGGTGGTACTCCAATCGGTGGAACATTGTGCGGCATACCTGTAATGTTCAGGATCTCGTATCCTGTTTGGCTCTAATTAGCCAACTTTACTGGGCGATAAGCATATTAAGTATCGCGGATTCAATTAAAATTAGATCTAAGAATACACATGTACTATATTAGTGCTGATAATTTTAATTATTTCTATTCTGTTTCTATATATACAAGTTATTTTCGTTTAAATCTCAGCAAGACGGGAAAATATCCCGTTATTTCATTCTTAAAGTAGTAGATTAGAAAAAGTACAAGAATATGAGTTAAGACTAAATTTAAAATATATATAACGATATAAATATATATATATATATATAT
>NW_012130096.1:2886573-2915216 GCF_000143395.1 Atta cephalotes
TAATATATATATATATATATATATATATATATATATATATATAAAACTATCATAATTAATTTTTGATAATGTAGTTTGTAATGTAGTGAACAAAAAAATATCAGACACACATCTCAATAATAGGTTTTGCATTATGATGTATCAAAGACATAAAATCTTTACTCACAAAGCATCTTTAATACACCATAGTTCAAAAACTATCCATTATTCAGCCTTGTGTCAATATCTTTTGTTCACGGCATTATAAGCTAGATATGTGAAAATCATTTTAACAATTTTCGATATAATTAATATGAGATCGTTTCATAAAAAGACGAATAAAAATATAATTTTTTATCATTAGTACACCGCAATATGACAAATATTTTATGATATAGCTATAGAAAATTATGTAGCCATTGCAAATATCTCAAAACACTATTTTATTAATTATATTTATTAAAAAATTGTACATACCAGTGGAATTTGGCTTATCCGAAGGCGCTGCAGGTGCGGGCAGTGGAATTTGTGTCAATAAACTTACGCCAACACCTGCTCCAAATGGCGGGTTTACTTGTGGTGTCAACATGGTTTGCATCATGCCGGGTGGTCCCAGCAGACTCTGCATGTTAGGTGGTGGTACTCCGATTGGAACATTCGGCATTAGTCCATGCGGCATTTGTAGGCCCATGTGGCTAATCATTCCTGTATCAGATTCATAACATCTAAGAACTGTAAGATACTTTACTAGAAATCCCATCAAATCGTAGTATCTTCATAGACATCTACTGTGAAAAATATTTTTTTTCATAAGCAAAAAAAATATTTTTCCTTATGAAATATGTGCAACTCAAAAAAAAAGGCTTATATAGAATAAAATGAAATATATATATAAGAATACAACATATAATTCAAACCATATTAAAATTATTATATAATGAGACTATATAAGAAATATATAACTGAGAATAACTATATTGAATATTATATATACTACATTGATATGCCGCACTTGCAAAATTGTATTCATCTTTATCAGAAAAACAAATTGAATTTAAGAATTGATAAACGCTATAATCTTACGTGGCACTCCAGGTGGCATTGTAAATGCTGGCGGCATCATTTGCAACTGAGTGTTCGGTGGAGGCAGTAGCGCAGCCGATGTTGGTGGTCTGATTGGTGGCGGTTGACTAGTATCGACTAATTGTTGTTGCTGTGGCGGCTGCTGCTGTTGTTGCTGTGAACTAGCCGGCGGCTGTATGACATTAACGATACCATCCGTCAAAGTGGGAATAGGAGCACCAGTGGCAACTATTGCTTGCTGTTGCAAATGCAACTGTTGTTGCAAAACATCTGCACTTGTGCCAGTGTGTTTCAACTTCCCTGTGGTACAAAAAAAACATAAGGCTTGTTCTTTGTGACTACACTAGATTGCACTTTCTATCTCCCTTTCACTAAACTTCAAATATATATCTATTTGATTTTAAGTAAAGGTGTACATTAGTTCAGTTACAAAGAACAAACCTATATATTTTAGAATTTATAATTAATTATGATATGTAATAATATGTATAATATGAATATACTTTTTAACAGCACATCATCAATTATTATATTTCAATAGAATTAATAATATTTTTGATCAATATAAAACTATTCAGAGTTCTATTTCAACAAGACTGATTCACAGTCGGATTTCAGTTTAAAGATATTACTCTGAGTTTAATCTCGCAAGTTGGTTCAAGTTACACATCACTTTAATTTATGTAACTAAATTGAAACTTGCCTTTTAAAAAACTCTTCTCTAATGCCATCCAATTAAAAAAGAAAAATTGCATAACAACTGTAATAAATTGTAGACGAAGGTAATTAAATTTCATAAATACAAGATTTTTAATTCATAAAACTAGAGCTTATTATGTATCTTCTTACAAGGGCAATCGATTCATAAGTAACAATCTCTTTTCTGTCTGACTTTCATGCCGTATTTGCTTCGGTTTATAAAACATTAATTTGTGGGGGAATCGAAGATTGCGAATGAAAGACTTATGAGATGTAATTGTAACCCATGTTTCAGAAACAATAAGACTGATATATAATTTATTAAACTATTCTTTCAATTACTCACTTTTCATATGCAATATATCAATGTACTCTCTATATGTATAAATTGAAGAAATTTACCTTTCAAATGAGGAGGTAGTGTATCTTCGTCTATCATCCCTCCTTCTTCTAGTAGCTCCAATTCTTGATCGGTAATGTTGGTTAATTTATTCCAGGGGATATAACTGACGCCTAGCTCTACTTCCCAGTAATCTTTCCACTCTTTGCCTTTTACTCCTTTACCAGGTGCCCATGCCAACTATATAATTAAAATAGAAATATATTGCATATAGTAAAGCATTTCAAATTTTTTCAGTTATCATATAAGAAATATATTATAAATAATTAATTACCGTAATAGCTTTGCCTTGCATCTTTTGATTTTTTAATTTTGTTAGCGCTCGATATGCGTCCTGTCTTCTATTCATACATATAAATGCACAACCTCTCGGCGAGATTAAATCAATGCTAACAATATCACCAAGCTCTCCAAATGTATCAGATAATTCTTCTTGATGAACAAGTTTTGACAAATGTCCTACCCAAAGTGTTGTACTGCAAACTGTAAAAACGTGCATTTAATTTTTCCTACTATTCTGATTTATAAAATAAAACGAGGAAAATCTTCTTTATCTTTAAAATACATACCACTTAATTTATCTCTAACTATTGGCGGCAAACCGCGTTTACGTCGTTCCCTATCCTTTTCCCGCTCTTCTTCCGTCATCTTTTCTCGGCTATCATCACGTTTTCGAACTCTTGAACGAGATCTAAGAAAAAGGAGATATAAAATATGTGTAATATAAAATTAATAGCACAAAAATGTAAGTTAATCATTTTTTTTCTTCATTTTTCTATATTTAACATATTTGTCAGTAATAAGGAGAATCAATTTGATTTAATGTTAAGTAAGCCTAATTACCTTCTTCGTCTCGATCTGCTTCTAGATCGAGATTTTCTATCTCTATCTCGATCTCTATCTCTGAGTCGTGGAGATCGGGATCGACTGTGATGTCGATATCGGTCTGGCGATCTACTTTGGGAACTCGCATTTTCGCAGTTTACAATTTCTACACTGCTGCTATCACGTCTGACACTGTTTCTATATAAAAAAGCGATCATTATATAAATGAATTAAATTAGTTAATTATGGTATTGTTAAATTATGATATATTTACCCAGAATAATCTTGCGTTTCTTGACGTTCATCAAGCAATGGACTCTTTTGATTTTGATGCGTAGACTGATTTATTTGTCGAATGTTTGATAAAGACTGGGAAGAATACGACATAGCTGGTGGATAACCAGGTGGTGGCTGACTCATATCTTGCATCACATTACTGTTCATATTTGATGCATAATTTTGTGTGCTTGGTTTCAAAATATCAGAAGGTTTTAAATCGCATTCAGCTGCAAATGGAAGATTCTGAAAGAGAAAAAAAATTTACATACAAAAATCAAAAAAATCAAAAAATTAAAAAAAAATTAAAAAATTATCTGATCAACTTACAGGAACAGTTTGTGCTAAATGCTTATCAAATTCTTCTTCTTGTTGTTTCATTTGTTGCAACTTGCGCATTTTTTCTTCCATTTCAAGTGAAGAAGTTGCATTACTTTGCATGGTTTGTTGTAAAGTTTGTAATTGTCTCATAACCTTCAAATGGAACAGAACACGACGTATATAGAGTGAGTATATTGTACCTTAGTATTGCTATTAACTTTTGGTATTCGACGAGTACCTCTGGATTTGCAAGCAATAGTCCAAGACTTTCTAAACTGCTGTTTGCTGAAACTGTATTGTGCTGTGTATTGGCTGAGGCAGCTGTGCTTGGAGAATTAGTAACAACGACGTCGTCATCTTCTTCTTCTCCGTAATCAAAGTCTAACAACTTTTTATCAAACTTGACAGAACTCTTTGGTTCATTTGTAACGTCCTTTTTCATAAGTAATTGCTGTAAATGTTGTAATTGATCGAAAAAAGAGGAATCCACTTGACCGGAATTGGACTGATTCTATGTGAAAAACAAAATTGAATAAAATTATAAAATTTTAAGACATATGTGCACAATGGATAAACAATGTAACAATATTACCAAAAGTTTGTTTGCGTTGACTGCTGCTTCCATTTTTGTTTGTGCAAGCCATACTGGATCAATCGTTTTTCCAGATGGAAATAGTTTGGGATCCTTTGCAGCGTTTTTAATTGTAGATGGCGGAGTTTTTGTGACTGCACTTACATTACTCAGATTACTTCCAGATGATGCATTTAATGTACCTGTCAGTATTAAAATGTTATTTTTCATGTATATGTATATTATATTCCAAGTTTTATATCTAATTCAGACTGAACGCAGCAAGCAGCGGAGCAGCAACAAATTTTTGCGGCGGGGCGAATTTTTTACGTCACTTTAAATATTGCCTCATTGATTGGTTGCTGCTCTGCTTAATGCTTGCTGCGTCTGAATTAGACATAATACCTATATTTATATTATTTATTAATTTCACATATATTTGTAATTGTATATTTTATATTTACCATTGCTATTTACTGGCTGTTCTTTATGTATAGGATGATTCGGATCTGCTAGATCAAAAAGTGGTTGAATAACTTCTGGTGGAAAAACTGCATTCTTTTGCCAAAGATTTAATACACGTATAACTTTGCTCTTGTCTTCTTGCGGGCACTTTAAAAGATTAAGAAAGGTAGTCTGCATATTTTTTGCAAATCGTGGAGCGAACACATCTTTCTCCATCCCAAACTGATGTCGGGACTGTCGAACAATTGAATCTATTACATACAATCCTGGTACTTTGTACTCCGGCTTGCACTAAAACAAAATAAATAAAATAAATTACAAAATACACGTATAAGATACATGTATAAGAGAAAATTTGAATAGATATTTACTTTTTGAATAAATTTTTCTACGCTTTGTACAACATGCTTGTAGAATTTTATTGCTTTGATGGCTCCCCGTGTAAGCGAATTCATTTTGGCTTTCGAGATTGGGGGTTTGACATCATAAAGAGCAGAGAGCTGCAAAATTAAATCTTGATTAATTATGTCTTCTAAAGAAGCAATATACAATAGAATTCCTTCTGCATACATTTATATACGATACAACAAATTTGTGCTTAGTTTCAAATATCCGAACTTATAAGTTTTTTTTATTCCTGCACTAAAACTTTTCTTCTTGTTTTTGTCAAATATCAAATATCTTAAAAAAAAAAAAAAAAAAACAAGATCTGAGCATCTGTTATTTGAACGCTGCTTGCCTAACCTTCACAAAACTGGAATAAAAGGAGGAGTATGTCGAGATCAACTCCTATTGTCAGAACTGATAAGTATTGATAAAAAGAAAAGTCCATGAAATTCTAATATATGAATAATTCACAAAACTATTGTCCCCTATATTGTATTATTCCTTAGGCCTGTTTTCACAATATATGGTTACCTAAAGATTAAAGGTTCATCAATGAAATTCATTCATGAATTTCTTGATTACTTTTAATTTTTAGATAACAATATATTGTAAAATCGAGCCCTAATATGTTTGGCTAAACGGAGTTCTACTAGTAAGAATTAAAATGTATCATCTATGTAATTTATCTTTTATGTGTATTTATTTTTAAAGTTCTATAGTATATTTAACATAAATTATATGCATGCATTTATTGATAAAAGTGTGAGTATGGACTAATGTACATTTCAATGGAAAGTAAATATTAACATCTCTATTCTTATGCTGCCAAAAGTTGCAGCATTTCAAGTACAATTAATCATGTAATTTTGCTCCTAGAGTGGAAATGTAAAACGAAATGTGAATGATATAAAAATTTGTTGCATTTATGTGTACACACACACATACACGCACACGCACGCACACGCACACATATACACGCACGCACACACACACACACATGTACACACACACACACAAAATTGTACTCTTCAAGTTTTGCTTTAGACAAAAAGTCAGATGATTGACCCTCAATAGTATATCATAAGGCTGGCAATCATAATTCATTCTTATTTCAAGACTTCAAGTAATCTTAAGATGCTAATATGATTCTATTAATTCATGACACCTCAAAGTAATACTTAAAACAATCTTAAATACAAGAATTGACTACAAATATCGACCAGTTTATCTTCCAGCAAGAGGACACAATGAATTCGGAGAGACGTTATTAGCGTTATTTATGTCATTCTATCTTCGTTAATTATTATTACATAAAACAAGGATAGAATGATACAAGCTCTAGTAGTGTCTCTTTTCGAATGCAGCTAGTGAATCATTATATCCAGAAAGGCCACTATTGTGTATTGTGTATCTCGAAATAAGATAAAAATTACACAAGTATGCAAATTCATTTAATTGGTCAATATCTAATGAATTTATTCATTTTTGTAATTTTCATCTCATTTCAAAATACACAATTAACTGGTTAACCAGTCAAAATTCTAAATAATTCAAACGTTGACTTGTTAATTTTATTTTTAACCGAGATCTCGAAGTAATTTTTAAAATCGCGAACACAATCCAGACAACATGAGTGTCCAAAAGACGTTGTAAAGATATTAAAAAACAACTTTTGGAGCATATATATCTATAAGATATCTAAGACAAAAAGAGATCTTTTGGATGATGGGAAGGTTAATGACGTACAGACCACAACATCACATGTGTGCATGATTGCTTTATCATCCCACAATTCCCAGAAATACAACTAGCTATTTGCTCAACAAAATCGCGATCACTGATTCAGTCGAAATCGGCAAGTGCCCTTCAAAAACAAGTCGCATTAGGTCCTAGCGATAGGGAACCATGCAACCTTCATTGTGATCGCGATTTTCCGAAGAATCTCAACGGAGTTGCGTCTCCGGCGAGGATAAAATTTCGTCAAAATTGAACGGGAGCAACACTGACTATAGTCAAGGGGAAGATTCGGGGGAGGGGGGAGGACGACGCATTTTTTTTCTTTTATCGCAAAGGTTCTTGCGATTTTCTCACGAGATTCAAAATGAGATACGAGGCAGGAAGAGCAAAGTTGAATGCAAGCAACGTAGAGAGGGAGAGCTGCCCCTACGACGGTGACCTCTAAGACGTGCGCGTACAAGCGGAGGGACCTCGGGGTGTTACTTACCTCCGCGTTAAACGCCTTCACCGCCTCCATCGTGTGGGGCAGGGAAAGAGCCTCCTCGCGTCACGGTCGTCGTTAAGTCTCACGCGGATCTCGACGTAGCGTAATACCAGCGAAACATCCGCACTAAAGCTCGCATTTCTCCTTCATCACGCACTGTGTAGACGAGCCATGCCATTCAAGATGGCAGGTCTCCCGTGTTTCCCGATACGCATCGCGGGACGGTCGACGCGTGACGTCACACCTGTCGTTTGCCTGATCGGTAAGGCAGGAGAGGCGTCGATTCATGGCGCCTGTTATCGATTATTATTAGCTACGTTCAGTAGAAAAAGCAACTTTACAACTGTTGTTAAATTCTTAAATACGATTGGTCCTTGCTTTTGATCCTTAAGTCGGCACCAATGTCGACATGTTACTTTGATTTTAAGCGAAATTTAAAACTCTCTCTATCTCGTTTTAAAATCGAAAAGAGAAACAGGGACAAAGAGAATATTAAGCTTCGCTTGAAGTAATGTTGATGCAACCAGGTCTTAATCTATCTAAATGTATAAACCCAATAATTAATAGTCTTGATGCGCAAATGTTATAGATCGCAAACGTGCTTTTCGAATATGTCTCAATACGAATGCAACTTCATGTGTAGGCTCAAAGAGGTCGATTGCGTATCTTGAAAATTGAACAAAAAATGAGCAAAATTCGCTAAATGTTGACTAATGAAATTATAAATAACCTAGTAAATTTGAAAAATTCTGAAATAATTATTAATAATCAATGATAATAATAAAGATAATAATTATAATATACATTATATATAGAATATACCATTATATAATAATATTTACTATTTTAATTATTTATTATTATTATTCTGAATCTTGAAATTTTGAAAAATTCTAAAATTTACATAATATTCCTAAAAAATTATTTAAAAAATTTCAAAAAATTTTCACTAGGATTATCTGAATATAGATTTTAGAAGGCGTTACTATACTATTCCGGAAGTTCCATCATCAGCCATTTCTTTGAGTACGTGTGAGTGTCGATTACTAAATTAAAGCGTAACAGAATGAGAATAAACATAAAGTAAAATTGTAGAATAAACTATCATTTATTATATTTATTATTTATTTGATATTTTAATTCTTATGGCAACAAAATAAACAATATATATATATTATAACATTTATAACATACATGTAATAAAAATATAAACTTATAGTATATTTGTGTAATACATATATAAGTGAATATTGAAGTGCGTATGGAACTTTTTTGATATGTTGAAGATATTTTAATCTAAAATGTATTATTAAAATGACAGTAAAAATAATTCGTAGTATTTATAAAAATAAATTACTTATAATAATATAAGAAATATACTTTACTCAAAAATGCTAAAAGTTCATAATATCTCGCATTTTTCTTTTAAAAAAGTTCTCAAAAGAAAATAATACTATTCATAAAAAAATAATATAATCAATTTCACGATGGAAATATTATAATTATTATACATCTGTATCTATTAATAATCAATTCATGTAATGTAATTGATGTCTCTATTACATTACTTATATCATTTACTTGTATTACAAAAAAAATCCATATAGTGCAATAATATACTGCTGCAAAATGAGCTTCTTTTGTACATGAAACTCTATCAACAAATTGTACAATATTGACTGACACATATATAAAAAAAACTAAAATAAAATTTACCACTATTTTATAAAATAAATAATGAAAAATATTGCAAATATCGAAACACTTGTTAAGAAGTATAATAAAATCGGTAGCAATATTTTCTCTCATCTGTTTTTTGAAATAAATTTGAAACTTGACAATCTTAACACATGGTTCATTATACCATAAAACTTCTAATCAAGCCCAAAACTTGCCCGTAACTTGCACTGCAAAGTTCCAATTTGACCTGAAAATAAGCATAATATAATAACATTTTTATTATATTAATTAATTTTTTAGTAAGTGGTAGACTTGAAATAATAAATAGCTAAGTCTCGAAGGAGAGAAAATTTATGCAAGATTATTAGATTACAAATTTTATTCTTCTTTCAAATTTTTAATTAATGATTTTTATGTTTTATAAATATTTATAAAAATTGTCGGATATATACTTGTAATATTATAATTATGTGTGTAGCTCTTCCCTGATGAACATTTTTCTCATAATTTTTATATGAATTAAAACATTTTTCAGAAATTTTCAGAAATGCTCAGAAATATTCAGAAAATTTATATCTTATTTCAGAATTTGTCATACACGAGAATTCTAAAAGTTCTCATTTCATAATTAAAAAAAAATATTTTTAAATTTTATAATATTTCATCAGAAATTATACTTAAAAAAAATCTTAGAAATCTTACGATATTTCATAATTAATATATTATATATGAACAATTCTGAGAAAAGATGTAGATTTTCTGAGAAATGTTGCAATTCGTATAAAAAATGAGCTATAAAATTATATAGAAAATATTCTGAAAAATTATATAGAAATTCTAAAAAATTATATAGAAATTCTAAAAAATTATATGAAAAATTCTGAAAAAAATTTTCATCAGAGTTTACTTCACAATAAAAGAAAAATTTAGAATGCATGTCAGAGAATTTGAATATAAGAGTAATAAGTATGAAGAATTGCATGAAAAGCTGATTATATATATAATGTTTTATTATAATTTTGTTATATGAACATTAGTATTAAATTTAAATATATAAGTCAAAAAGTAAGAAAGAATTTTATACAATATCATACAACAGCAAGACTTATTACTTTATTATCACTTTAATATTATTGTTAAAATGTCATTTATTTATTAGCACTCTGAAAAGATTAACATTTTCTTATTTAAATAGATGTCAATCTCTTTTTTATAATATTTTTGTAGGTTCGTAATATTAGGTGTAGTAAAAAGAAATCCATTATTTTTCCATTCAATTTAATGCAAAAATAATGGATTTCTTTTTACTACCTAATATGATGACAGTTCTTAAGCTACTTATTATTGATTATACATTCCAAAATAAAGTGCCGCGCTTTCTCGCAATCCTCTACAGTATTTATGAAAATTAATTTTTTTTAATTTTGATGATTTTTCACATTGATATTTTTGTATTATTTTAACGATTTTAAGCATAACCCGATAATAAAAGTGGAAAGCAAAAATATAATTTTACAAAATCAGAAGACAAATAGACACTGATCAAAATTCAATCAAAAAAGTTCTAAAAAATCTACTCACTATTTTCATTTTTGACTATGCTTTCCCTCAGATTAGTTCCTACCATGTGTATACTCAATTTTCTACAATTACTTCCATTCAGTGTATGTTTTGCAAACCATTCTCTCAAATCGTTAATTTTTATATTCTTCATTGCAAGCGCTTCTCTTTCGTGTCTTGTCAAACATGTATTGCCAATTTGTGATTTCTTTCCAAATACTCCAATTTTTCCTTTCTTCTCTTATTCCACTTTTTTTTAATTTCCTTAGCACTTTCTTAACATCATTTAATTCTTCTTGTGTAAACGCAAAAATCCAATTCCAAAATCTTATTAAATGATTTCAAAAATTTCTCAATTCGTTGGTCCACATGCTCAGTTATGTATTTATCTGCTTGTATGCAAACAGTAATGGAATATCCTAAAATTCCGTTAACATCTATAAGGTCTCGCACGAGACATAACCAAGCTGTTCTTGAGTTCGTAACCGATTACTTAACGGTTCTTTCATTATTATCTAAAACGAAATATGAATGAATGTAATGTATGGACAATCGCAACAATTGCAATATATATAATCAAAGTTGTTATTCATATTTCATTTATTACAAATAAACGAATATAATCCGAGAATTCCACGCATTAAAAATATATGAAATGATATTATTTAATACTTACAATCAACAGATCGATTAACACTGATAATTCAATCGAGCTGACATCGGCTTGATAATAATTTGTCACTACAAAATTTACATCAATTTTATTAATATTTTTCAATTTGCAATAGTATGTGCTCAAAAGTATCTGAATGACCTTCGTCTGCAATATCATATTAAAAGACAACAAACTGCAATTAATTACTTCGATATATTATTGTAGTATGGTCTTGATTACAGCGTCTTGTGTCATATTGCCTTGCACGAGACATTGAATGTACAAATGAAGGATTTCACAAAATCTCGAAATTCTTCAAAATTAATATTACATAGAGCAGTGTGCATGTCAACACGTGTATAATGGACGAACTTTAGTATCCATAATTTCACGTCTCTGCAGAAAAGAATAAAAATATACATTGATTAATTGTCATTGATGAATATGTCATTGATTAATTAAAATGTAGTTTGATGTAACCCAATATGATATAATTTTACAATATCAATTGTAATAATATATATTATTAATTAACTCTGTTAATTATGTACGAATTTGATAATTGTTTTAATTATGTTTAATAATAGTCACTTGACGAGTTTCTGAGGTTTCATAAATTTGTTGGACAATATTCTGAGTTGTTGCTTAAACAATTTCAAACAAGTCCTTCATAACAAGATTTGGATAGTCCACCATGTATTTTGCAATAGTCATCAATAAAAGTTGTAATATAAATAATAAAATATTGATGCATTTCTAGAAATTATATTCATAATTCCAACACACATTTTGAACATAAACTTATCGGTAATTTTTCATTAAATCTTCATTTTTATTATAATACCTTTTTCATTGACTCTTATATCGTAATGAAATTCAGCTTCTATAGATGGATATAATTGTTCGATAATAATCGTAATACACTGCAGTACATTTCTATGAGAGCTGCACTGAAATGTTAATGTAAATATTTTTTAAAATAAAATACAAATTATAAAAAAATTATTATAATTATAATTAAATATTAATTGCAAATTAAAAATTGATATACAGGACACACGCACGCACGCAATAGAATATAGTGTTACTATATTATATAATGTACAGTTATTACATTTTCCATGCTATTATTTACTTTTTCGGCGACTGAAGTCCCAAATCGGAAACAAAATGCAAATTGATAACACTTTGGAATACAACATACTGGACGATACCAAATCTCTGACATATCATCTTTGTGTAATTTTACAGGATATTTTAGAACCTCCGCTGGCATCGATATTAAAGAGAAGTCGCTTGTAATGAATGTATTTGGTAATGGTAAATGAAAATCTGGCAATGGCTCGATAAATTTCCAGCGTTTAATTCATTCCTTTGATATCTCAATGTCCGTATACTAGATTTTGAACCACGGCTCGATCTTATTTAATTCAAGACAATCAAAATCATTGTTAAAAATCATGATATTTGCAGTTTCTGGCACCAAATAGTCCAAATATTTTTGTATAGCTTCCGGATTATACTCGAGAAGAAGATTATAGTATCCAATTATACAATATAATCTCGAGGCGGATAGTAATGCATATTTATACACAAATCGTCCATATTATCCTCCATATCTGAAAATCTAAAAAAAAAGCTTCCAAATATAAGTCTTACATATATTTTGTCGGTTTTTCTCTCTTATACGTCTATTTATTCTTAAAATCAATTTACCTAAAAATATCTTTTCTTATTTTATAAATCTCATCGTAAATCTGTTTTTGCGGGCCCTCTCTCTTTAATAAATTGATAAAAGAAAATATTGCATTTAAAATTTCCTTCAAATAGTGTTGTCCCTCATAGGAGAGATCTACACTAATCTTGAACAAAGCGTACGAGTTATATTCAAAATCGTTTGCACTGATACCACCAAAAGAATCAAGGATCCATATTTTTTTGCGAAGATAACTAAATAAGAAACCTTTCTCTTCATGCATAATAATCTATGCGACGTAATGATTTGGTTTGCTTTTGTAAAAGTCAAATAGTGAAGGTACTGCCCATGTTATTTCTAATTAAAAGACAATATTTGTTCATATAACGATAACTTCTTTTGAATCTGTTTGATTGATATACTTGACAGATATCTTTAAAAGCTTTAATTTTATATATTTTCCGGAAAGCGAGGGTATCAAAAGAAACATTTTTAAATGCGGTAAAGTCAGGAGGCAGCCCGTTATTTGGTATATCAGCAAAGTACATTGTGTATTTTTCCAATGTATTCAGCGAATTTCGCCTAGAAGAAGATGTATTATGTTATGAATTAACTATATTTAGTAAATAATCAATGGTTCTCATCGTAATTTTAATGAAATTACCTGTATAGTTAGCTTCATTCTGAGAACGCTGTAATGGCGTTTCCTGAATTTGTGCAACTCTTCGTACAATTTGTCATTATGTACATTATCGCGCAATGTTATTAAATTGCCCCAAGTAAACTTGCTGGCTGGATGATTAATTCGTGCGAAGGAAGAAAATAGTTGTTCCTTCCTGTTCTCGTCACAAGGCCAACTGGAACTCTATATGAGTATATCATATCAAAATTGTAAGTTGTAGTAACAATATTACGATTAGAATTTATATACCATTTTCTATAGCCTTTTGCTCCCGTATGATGGCATTTTTCTTCATTAGGAGTTTAATGAAAAATTAAGCAAAACGATCAAGAGCTGATAACAAATATTTCTCTTGAATATGAAAGAAAAATGTTGTATTCTCATTGTCTGTTTTAGCATTAGTACATCCACCATGCTTAATAATAAATTCTTGAAAATCGTTTTCCTACAAATAAAATGATACACATTTGAATATATGCAAATAAATAAATTTTATAGTATATTCATGTTTCATGTTCTATTTGTGGATATTTTTTGGATCCCATGTAAATCATATGCTCAAGTAAATATAGGCCTGGAATCTCCAGTGGATCACTGAAACTGTCTATTCCCACACACAATCCACATTTTGCCTATGTTAAAAAAATATATATTTGTATGTTACGTAATAATTAATTCAGGATTTATATATTTTATGCTTTATTAAAGCAGACTTTATGCATATTGACCGGCCATTATGAATTATGCGCGAATTAATCATTTCACTTCCCGTAACATATATACACTGCCAATCAGGAAGTTCGGGCATAAACTTTATCGAATAATCATGTAAAAAATTAAAAAATTAAAAAATTAATTATAAAAACAAAAATATGTTATTTTTTTACCTTTTTATATAGAATGTTTAATTAATTTAAGCAAATATCTAAAAAATTTCTTAAATTTTTAAATTAATTTATTCAAAGAACTGTTTCCATTTTTTATTATTTCGAATTTTTTATTATTTTAAATCAAGAATTCCAATACAGTCAAACCATCTTTCAAACTATCTGAAAACTGCACATTATCTCAATTTGATTATACTGTGTCATAAAATTTTATAATGCATAGATTCTTAATAGTCATAAAACCATTTTGATGAAAACATGTAGAAACAAGCTCTAATTTTCAGATTTTTCTTTATTTTATTTAAGAAAATATGATCACCATAACTATAGATTCTTAGATTGATATTCACTAGTAGGTTAGTTAAAAACTAGTACGTAGTCGACTAGTATTTAAGATTGTCTTAGAGGCCGATTCTGTAACTCTTAATGTCGTTAAGAATTACAGAATCGGCCCCTTAAGTACAGTCTTAAGATATGTCACAAACCAATCAGGCCAAGCTGTATTAACATCTTAAGACATTACTTAAGACGAATTTGAAATAAAAACGGATTATGAATACCAGCCTTAGTACTGGCAATAAATTTTGTAATACAACTATTATGTCACCCTATCCTCATGGAACAACGTTGATTGTAACAAGCAGAATAAATCCACGTCTATATTCCCGGAATTTTCGAAATTTATTAATTTATATTAGGTTTTATATATAAAAATAGATGTCTTTTATAATTTATCTATTTTCGTTATTACAAATTTAATATTCAATAAATTATATAAAAAAAATTGATACAAGGAATATCCTAAAATACGAACTAAATTGTCTTGTACCTTATATGTACCTTATATTTTTCATAATTTGTTTAATTGAAGAACTACTTTCTTCATTAGTTCTTCATTCATCAGTTGTATCATGTTTATCTTCCTCTTTATGATCTCCTTCTTCTTCTCCTATTAGCAAAGCTGTTAAATCATTTGGTAATCTGATAACTCTAAATTTGAAAGATAAAACAAACAATAATGAAATGAGAAATTATTGAGAGTACAAATTAGTTCGGTCTGTTTTTTGTGTATTTATTTCAAAACAAAATGAACAGATCAATTAAAGTATTGTCCATCGCTGCCTACTACTTTTTCCCATCTCTCAGGCAATTTCCGAAAAATCCATCTCGAAAAAATGACTCGTCTTTGGAGGCGATCCAATTTTGGAGTCAATTTTCGATTTCTGCGAAAGAAGTGAACCAGTTACTTGCTGCATCCTTCGGAACAACTAGTAATCAGAAGGAGCAATGTCCGGAGAATACGGCGGGTGCAGTAAAACATCCCATTTAAGCGTTTCCAAATATTTTTTTACGACTTTAGCGACATGAGGCCGAGCGTTGTCATGAAGAACAATAATTTTTTCATTTCTTTATCATGTCTTTGCTCGTATTCCGGCCGTTTTTCTTGCAATACACGGTTCAAACGAATCAATTGTAGCCGATATCGATTGCCCGTAATGGAATCGTTCAGCAGCTCATAGTAAACAAGACCTTTTTGGTCCCATCAGATACAGAGCATGATTTTCGAACCATGAATGTTCGGCCGTGATGTTGATGTTGAGGTCGATGACAACGATTGACTGGGCTTAGCGTAGTATTTTTTTTTCTTGAGATTGTCGTAGAATATCCACTTCTCATCTCCAGTCACAATCCGATGCAAAACCTTTTCTCTGTTGTCCTTGAATCAACTGTTCGCAAGTGAAAAATCGCCTTTCAACTTTTCTCGGTTTCAGTTCATAAAACACCCAATTTCTTTGTTTTTGAATCATTCCCATGGCTCTCAATCGTACAGAACGGCTTGTTGAGTTACCCCCAATGATTCTGCTTCTCTTGCGTTTGACTCTGATCTTCTTCGAGTAATGCCTCTAATTCTTTGTCTTCGAATTTTTTTGGCTGTCCAGAGCGAAGCTTGTCTTCAACGTTGAAATCTCCATCCTTGAAACGTCGAAACTATTCCTTACATGATTTATCAATTGGAGCAGTGTCACCATAAACTTCGACAAGCATTCGATGGGCTTCAACCGCACTTTTCTTCCAATTAAAGCAGAAAATCAAAATTTCCCGCAAATGCTGCTTGATTAACACAAAATTCGACATTTCAAATACAGTAAAAATCAAGGTTTTTGTATAAAGTGATATAAACTCAAAGCGATATAAACTGAATATTATTAGCAGATGTTTAACCTCTCTGAAACCGCCTAAATCAGCTGTCACTATGAACCATTCACAACAACTGGAGCTATCTTTAGGGAAACGGACCGAACTAATTTGTACTCCCAATAGCAGAAATATTAATCATTCTTTTCAGGTGTACTTTAACGTTTGTTTTTCTTCTTTTTCGTTGGAAGAAGTTTAACTAAAAAGATCTATTATCTAGATAATATTTCTTACGCTTATTTCGATCGAAATCATATTTGTGTTGAACATTTATGGTTTCATCTCACTTATATGCTGCTTCGTCTTTCTCCGATGTAATGGGCGTCTCCAGATATTTGACTTTAAAGCGCTCATCATTATTACTACATTGCATTTTTGATATTATATCAACGCAGGAAGTCAGAATAGAAATTAAGTCGGTCAGTAAAATATAAATCTGATCACAGAATTCATAACAGAATTTTAAATCGTTTTTAAATTTATTTTCAATAGATTTGATTATAATTTTCCACAGCACTTTAACCTTCTTTTTTTTGAAGTCTCTTATGCCTGTTTCTACCAATGATTACTGAATTTCTAAGAATTAGGCTGTGATCAAAGTTTTCGCTACAAATGCTTTGAAACTTTTGATGCACCAATTAGAAGAAAAAATTTTACAAACTGACCAATTAAAAAATGCTTCAAAGCGTTTGCAGCATCGCGTTGACCGTATTCTTAGAAAAAGATGGAGAGTAAGTTGAATCAAGTTGAAAGTTCTTCTTCTTAAGGCACCTGGATTTAATTTATAGGGCAGCTCTAAATGGTCCCAAAATTTATCAGCTGAAAGTCTATAATATACATATATGTAAATTATAAATTTTCAGTAATGACAGCAAATTTGGATGTAATGATCATTAAAAATGGCTGTTTGAAAATGGCTGCTGAACGCCGGCCATTTTCACTCGAGTGCCCAAAGCATCATTCTATTGTTTTCCTTTGATTGGCTTGGTTAGTCTCATGGTGGATTCTTTTTTGATCCTGATCCGATAACAGAAATTAATTTGGCCAAAATACTACTACAGTCAAAATCGGCTTCACTTTTATTCAAAGATTTTAGGGATAATGCAACACTGTCTGAATACATAAAAACATATTCTCATAAAAATAATTCATAGTATTTGTAAAATTAAATAATTTATATTATTATAACAAACATATAAAATGAATAATGTAATCTTTTTCTATTTCATTGAAATATTAAAGGCGTTAAAAGATGTTAGTATCTCACTAAATAATAGTAACATTTCAAAAGAAATGCAAACGCTTTTTTTTTATCAAAAAATGTTAAAATTAAAACATCTCGCATTTTTCTTCTTCAATGAATCTGAAGACACTGGTAGTGTCTAAGCTACACGCAGCGACACTGCTGTGGCTACTTTACGCATAAATCAAACAACAAAACAACAAAAAAATAGAACCATTTATTAGAAATAATAAAAATAAAGAAAATTATTACAGTTAATATCAAAAACCTAACATTTAGTATTAACAATTTAGTATTAACAATTAGTTAATATGTATGTATATCTGATCACTTATATCTCAGTTTAATTTTCGAAATCCATAGAGTTTTAAAGCGCTCATTGTCAATCTGCTGTAACATGATCTTCTGTGCATGAAATTCTATCCTAAATGAATTATGTAATGTTAGATTGATACAATAAGAAAAAATTCAGTAATACAGTAAGATACAATAACATAAAATTCGCCAGTATTTTTTTTGAAATAATGGAAAACGTTGCAACGCTTACGCTTAAGAAGTGTTTTGAAAGTAATAGCTCTTCGTGTATGTGTCCTCTGAAATAAGTTGACTGAACTGGACGCGCAGCTCGTTACGCCACAAAACTTCTAATAAATTCCAAATCTCATGTCTTGTCAATGCAAATTGCGAAGTTTCGATAGAACTGATAGTAAGAACAATTTTATATTATTAATAACAATCAATCGATTCTTTGATATATTTGAGATAACAATATGCTAGGTTTCGTAGACGAGAGAATTATGCGATTATTAGGATACGACAAAACAATATAAATTCTATCCTTCCTTTAAAATTTTGATTAATGTAATTTTCATGTTTAAATATCCATTTAGGAAAACTGTCAAATATACATTTAAAATATTATTATGTTTGGCTTTTCTACTTGATAATAAAAGAAAAATTCAAAATACATGTCAGAAGATTCTAAAATATGTGTCGTTTTTGAAATACATCGCTATCTTTTTAATGGAATTTCTGTATCTTCGAAGTTTTCATCAATATTACTTGGTGTTCTTTTTTTGATCTTGCTTATTTTCAACGGAACTGAAATAATATCATTTAATATTAAGAGAAAAGAAAATAAAATGAAGGGATATTAAAAAAATTGAGAAAAAATTAATATTGAAAAATTATGAAGTAACTCTTACAAATGTAATGATTCCAATTTTACGTCCGATGCTAAGAAGGAACTAATATTCTCCCTTCTTCCACAGACAAAGAGACTTCGGAAGCAGGTATTACTATATTCTCTACAGAGGCAAGTAGGTACAGTTATCGCTGCAGTTTCAAACAATTGGAAAATAATAATATATAGAAAGAATTACATTTAAAAATTAAATAAATGAAAAGTATTGTAAAATTTTTTTCAGACAAAAAATGTTAAATATAAATAGAACTAGATAGAAAAATGTCTTATTCGGATTAAAAGGATCTTTATAGTATTTAATAATATTTTAGCGTGAATTTATATACATATCTAAATAGTTTTATAAACTGCGCATTGATTTAATTTTAGATCAATTCGATTGATTCTTGAAAAATAATCCCTAATTGAAACTGAGATAATAGTATCAAAGATTAAAATAACAAATAATTAAACGATATTCTAATATGGGTACTCTTATATTATTAGTATTAACTACATTTATTTTTCGTCTAGTTAGTATACTATCATTCTTACTCACTCTAGTTATTATATTATCATTTATCTAGTTATATTTATTTTGTTCTTGTAATCTTCTTTTAACGTTTGAAACATGATCTTCAATTTTTTTATGCTGCAGATCAATTATATATTCTAAAAAAAAGTCCATTTTCTTGCAATTCTCTGCAGTATCTACAACAAATATTTTAATTTTAAAGCACCCGAATACTCGGCTAGTGACATAGAATCAGATGGCGGCGATTCCATAACTTATATCTTTACATATTTATCTACAGTTATCGACATGTTTATCTACAGAGTTTATATGATGATAGTTTATATGATGAAAAAGCTGCGTAACGATATCGATAACTGTCGATAGGCGTGTAAAATAGAATAACCACACATAAGCAATCTCGCTCATTTCATCGGCGCTATTAATGTACTTTACCGTCAACAATTTTATTATGTCACGACCAGATGATACGTGGTCAGGGTTACGTCAATTAATCCGATCAAACGTTATTTGTCGTATAAGTCTTGAGAGATCGCTCGAGTGAGGCGGACATATTTCATCTCGCCTCGAGTATTGCATTATACTATTTTTGGGAAAGCGTTGCCGGCTTTAACTGTGCGTAGTATGACTGGTCAAGTTTACCTCGTCAACGAGAACCAAGGTCATTAAATTTCGAAGAAGAAAAAGAAGAAATTACTTGTCATATGAGAGGAGCAACATGATTGCTAGTGTCTCTGATTCTCGGGGCGCTTATAGCCTTTTACTTTTATCACGAAATTACAGGTACTGGCAAAAACGTGAAGTTCCATATGTGGATGGAGCCTTGCCAAGGTTCGATAACATGTTATCAGTGATTTGCATGAAGACGCACATCGCCGATTTCTATTGCAAGATCTATAAGGACAATAAAGGTCATAACATGGTCGGGATCTATGACTTTATATCACTGGCCTTAATGATCATCAAACCAGCACTAGTGAAAATGATACTGCAAACCTATTTTTCAAGTTTTGTCGAAAACTGTTGTTCATATTGATAAAGAATCAGATAGCCTCCTGTCATATAATCCCTTCGGCCTTTCCGGTGAGAAGTGGTTGAACAACAGAAAGCGACATGACATTGACATAGGCATTTTCCAGCATGCGACTGAAGATCCTGCTTGAAAGCATTAAAAAGGTGTGTGCGACAATGGAGAATTACATGAACAGAAAGTTAAGCAACAAAGAGACAGAATTCGAACTGAACAGCTTATTTTCTAAATACTCCGCGCAGGTAGTAGCTGTTGCTAGCTTCGATATAGATGGATACTGCTTTGATGATGACAAAAAAGATGTATCTTTCAGAAAACTCGAACAAGCCATCTTCAAACCAAATGAAGTACAATTATGTTCATTTTCATATTTCTCATTCCGTCGTTAAATAAAATCTTCAAATTAGACCTAATCCCGAAGCACGTTGACAATTTTTTCAGAACATTAGTTGCAGAACTCATGGAGTAAAAGAGAAAGGACGGAATACTTAGAAATGATTTTCTCCATTTGATGGCTGAACTGGAGCGAGCAGAGGGGGATAAATTTGATAATGAAATGCTCACGGGTCAGGCAATGTCATTCGTTCTCAACGGTTATGAAACATCCAGTAGTGTTATGAGCTTCGTTGGATTTTATTTGACCCATTATTCAAAAATACAAGAGAAATTACATGAGGAAATGATCAATAAATATGATCTGTGCTCAACAAATACGATAGTGAAATCACGTATGAAGGCTTGAGAGAGATAACATATATGGACCAGATCATTAATGAAACGATGAGGTTGGTATCCGCAGTATTATTGATGAAAAGATGATGCACACAAGAGTTCGAACTGAAAGGATCCAATGGAATTGTCTGTCGCGTGACACCTGGAATGAAGATTTTGATATCAGTTCAAGCTGTCCACAAAGATCCACAATACTGGGAAAATCCCGAAGAGTATGATCCTGAAAGATTCGACTCGGATAGAAAACACAACATTGATAGATTCTTTCTTCCATTCAGCGAATCTGTGTGGGCATGAGAATGGGCCAGCTGCAGATAAAGGCAGATTTGTGATTGTGAGAAAATATAAGCTGGAACTATCCCCGAAGATGCAAATGCCTTTAAAGTTGATTCCTGGCATCATATTACCAACACCAAAAGGTCTGTGGGCCTATTTTCGGCAGCCTTAAATATCTTCTTTTAATTTTTTTTAATTTTTAATGTGTGTTTTTGTTACATCAAAACAGAAGATTGTAATTTATTTTTATATAAAAATGTTCTTTTTAAATTTTGTCAGTTTTAATATTGCATCTTTATATAAAAATTAGAAAGATATTTAATATTTTCTTATGCATTCATATATTTTCATAAATTCTTAATTAGGGGAATAAACAAGAGATTTAATCACATTCATGTAGAAATAAAAGATCAGAGTAATTAGAATTATGTATTTTAAAAATATTTTTTATATAAATGTTGTAATTTGCTCTTAATTTAATAAAAAATTTTATCTTTAATTATTATATATTTTGAAAAAAATAATAAATTTAATTCTTAAAGTTTTGCAATTAAAAAAAAATGTATTTTTGTACAAACAATAATAAATTCTCTTGCTAACTCTGACTATTGTTTTAATACGAAACAGTCAGAAATATATTTAAATGGATATTTTAAATAAATCAAATTTGTTCTACTGTCAATTATTTAAAAATTTCAATTTAAGTTTTATTTCGATATCATCATGTATTTCAGAATATAACACATTCCAAAAATTAAAAAAAAGACTTAGAAAAAAATTTAAATATTATTAAAAATTAAAAATTTAAATATTTTCTCACATCCTAATACAAAAATCGTTATATAAATCGTATTATATAAATACAATTAAAAAAAATATTAAATTATCAATATATATATATATATATATATACTTTTTATAAAAAAGCCTAAGTCTAAATTTTTTGTTAAAGGATATATTCTGTTTTATGCACGATGTGTATTTTCACTAAATGTGAGATAAAGCTAAATAACGAATTACATGTCCATCACTTGAAAAGAATACAATCAAAAAGAATATATCTTTTGTTATAGAACATTACAAAATAGCGCACGGAAGGTCATTTGTGTCCCGTATATGACTAATCCGAAAATGATTAATTTCACAAGCAAATAGCAAATAAATAAAATACACTATCTTTCACATCTTCTCCTTCTCCCATCATATTTTATCTTGTCTCTTATCTTTTTCATCGTGGCATTCACAAATACATTGGTGAAAAGGCTAGCCGCGACTCTATACATATCAGTAACTCTAGAATGACAATTGTGTGACACTGAAACGCAATAGACATTTTATTGCAGTTGAAAGCGCGGAGAAAATACAGTTGCATGAAGAAATGATCTGCTTGAAAATTAGCATCTTGCATAGAAGATATATTTTTTGCGTGAACAGAAGTTACGATTGTGCAATCAGTTTAATTTTGCGCGAGAAAATGCGAGTTGATGTAATTAATGATTGACAAAAATATGTAATCATGAATGTCATGATTTAACATTCCACGTGCAATACATTTTGAATAATTCATATAAATCTCGTAGCAAATCTGGAGACACTAATAGTGTCTCGGCGCTAACGCTGATTCTACAATGAGTAATTGGTAATCGGTAGTCCTAAGTCTTCTCGATGAAGTTGACCAACTTATACGATTAAGTCTGATTGGCCAACTTCACCGATTAAGACTAATGCCCGTATTTATAGTCAAACCTTGTACTTAAGGCTTCCTTAAATTTATCTTTAGATGCTCAGGAGCCAATGAAATATAATTAAATAAATAATAATTCGTAGAGCAAAATCTAAAGATAAATTTAAGGAAACTTAAATATAAGGCCTGACTATGAATACGGGCATTTGACTTCCGACTACCGACTAATTGTAGAATCAGCATCAGCGACACTGCCGTATTCTCTTTGCGCCAGATCGAGATTATCTCAATAATGACTGTCTCGATTAAGTTTTAAGTATAGCTTAATCGCTAAGTATATTAATAAGCTAAGTATAACTTAGCTTATACTCCGATTGTATTATATGTGTTTTTATTCTCTTTATTTTTTCTTGTATCCTACAAGTGCAGATATCGAGACGCAAAGTTCCGAACTGCTACTTTTCAGATTATATAGCGAAATTTAAGAGCGATTTTAGGTGGGAACACCAACATGCACTGCATATCATGACATTGTACACTGTTAATTCCTACCACCGCGTAGTGTGTGTTTCGTCAGACGAACACGAGATTCACGAAATGCAACCTCATTACCGATCTATAATACTAGTCGCGTGGTATCGCAGATGTCCAGTATTTGAAGGGTAATTTTATCAAAATGATGCATTGATCTGACTGGCTCCTTTCAGCCCAGCGATCTTTACTTGGAAGCGTATTATGATTATGATTTCTATAAGAAATCAGAAATTCACGGCCAGAAGAAGAAAAAGAAGAAGAAGGATAATTTCGCTACTCTTATATATTCCGATATAAACGTCAGTGTCCGAAAAATCAAAAGTATTGGTACAACATAGAATCTTTAGGTGGATCAAAGAATGATGTATTTAGATTTCGATCTGTTAGTAGTAATATAGTAATTGCTCCAGCGAGTAGGAGAGAAAGGACCCAGCAAACGAGAATGGATTAAAATGAATTGAAATGAATTCAGCTTTTCAGAAATATTGATGTTAAAGATGTTCACGATGTTAAAATGAATGCTTTTCTATTCTGAATGCATTTTTATTCATTTATAGGAATTGCATGGAGCATATCTCTTGCCTTTCAATCTAAAAATAATAATTTTTTCTGTGCACACAAACAATTGTGAATATTGTTCAATTCAAAATTTTGAATAGGAAATGCAGTTTTTCAATCCAATTGCATCCAATTGAATGTAATTGAATCCAATTGAATTCAATTAAATCCAAACAAAATTCGCTATTTAAAATAATGCATTCGGATAGAAAAAGATGTCAATCCATTTTAATCCATTCTCATTTGCTGGGGCAGTAATTAAAATTGATCACAATCAATACTAGAAATTAAATGCCTATTACGGTCGAAGCCGGATCTTCATTGCTTTAAATAATCTTGAATTATTAATATACTATGGCTGGGGTTAATTTGGATGCTCACACGCTTTAAGTGCTTGTAATCATCATTCTATCGTTCATTAGATGTAAAATAAGAATAGAATTATTGAGAAGCGCTGAAAGCATCCCAATCGACCGCAGCGTCTGTATATATATATATTTGCATATACATCATATTGTAGTCTTTTCAAACTGCGAATTGTTTTTCCGGACTTATAAACGCAATGAAACTACTCTAGTAATCGCGAAATAAATTGACAAGCAATTTTAATAATTTGATGTTACATGAGGGAGAAACCTGAAACCGGTTCTACACTGGTTCTTAGTTGCAAGCTGATCGCAAGTTTGTTGCGACAGCCAATCTGAAGCTTGGATTTTGAAATTAACGTTTCACATTGGCTTTCGCAACAAACTTACGATCAGCTTGCAATTAATACAGAACCGGCTTGAGAGAGAACATGACTCAAAACCTGTAACCGCAAAATGCTACAGCGCACTATTGCCCTCTGACAAAGTGGATGTAAACTACATAGCAACGTCCACTTTTCTTAGGGTACATCATCCATTTTTCAAGCCTTGAACGATCTAAGAAAAGTGGACGTTGCTATATATAGTTTACATCCACTTTGTCAGAGAGCAGTAGTGCGCGACAGCATTTTTACAGGTTTTACAGGGCCGTTATATCCTCTCTCAGGTCCTATCCTTTCTCTCCGAACTTACACACTGTGATTTCACCCCTTATTGTGTCAGTGTATGCCAATTCAGAACTTGGAATGGAAAAAGAACAGACTTAAAGAAAGGAGGAGCAAGGAGGAACACGTTGATCCGCGTCTTTGGGTTACGCCAACGCGGTACGTTAATGCGTATCGCTGGTCATAATTATTCGTGAATCTTTTCTATTCCTCGACAGCAAAATCCAGAGTAGGGAAAATCTCACCTGTTTTCACGGTGCATACCAACGTCGATCTGCCTGTCTCGTTTATTAAGGAATACGGCTATGGCGTCGTCTGATCAACCGATCAACGTTGTTCCTGACTCGGCGATTAACGTTACAGAAACACCGGAGAGCACAAAGGAGTGAGTTGTTCCTTTTACAAGAAAAACGCCACGGACGCGTTATCCTGTAATCTGATTTGTAATTGCGTCATATGGACGGATAGAACCAGGAAGCTCCCTTACGAGTATTCTCTATTTATATATCGCTCTTGCGACACTTGGACTCTCTGTAACTAATTAGCTTTGAGTACGTCGAATATATACCATGCTTTGTCCTTTTATATAAATGATAACTGATAATGACTTCAATTGCACTCAGTGCACATTAAAATCGTCATACACAAATTGATGTAAAAATATGTGTTTAATATAAATATAAAAATGGGTTATACCATGAAATTCTCAATATTTTATTGTGCTGTTAAGTAAAATCTGTATTTTATAATTCCAAAATATTCAAAATATTTGCATCTTATTTTTATACAGATTAGATCAATGTACAACAGCTTTAATATATACTAGTGTGCCAACTTGCCGCACTTAGTGCGTCAAATTGCTATAAGTATTCTATTTATTCCGTGAATAATATTAAGATTCGCATGAATAATATTAGAATTCGCAACAGTTTTTAAATAGAGATGCTTGAAATTCCTAGAAAAAAGAATCATCTATGTTCGTACAATTATTGAATATAAATATATATATATATATGCAGTCTTTTGGATCCAAGCAACATGGAATATTTTAGCAATATTGCAACAATGCTATAGTGTGCATATAAGCATTATATGTCAATGTTAAAAGACGATTCTTTCTTTTTTTTTAATTAGGAATCTTATTTTATATTTTGCCTTTAATTTTGTTAAGCACAATTTTGGACTGCATGAGGTATTATTTTATTCTTATTTAACATTCAGTGAGAATAAGGATAAATTATCATACGTTATGTGCATCATGTGTTTTATAATATGAATAAAATATATATACATCATGCAGCATCTATTTTGAGTATTTAAAACTATTGTGTCAGGATAAAATAGCCAATGTGATGTCACAAAATGCTTTGTTCATATGTAATTAGAAATTCTAATAGTTATTTTATAATAAAATTAATAAAGGCTTTAAAAGGCTTCACTTAATTTATTAATTTATTCATTAGAATCTATTTGAATTATTTGTTTTTCACATTACATATATTTTCATAGATTTTCAGTACTTATAGGTGTATTATATTTCTGTCAATATAGATTAACTTTAATTTCAACGTAATTTACTCTTCATCTTTTTCTAATTCTTAAAATTACAATAGAAGAAAAGCAAGTTAAATCAAGATTAAAGTTAACCCATATTGATAGAAATGGACAGCAGTAAATAACGTATCTTTAATCTATAGAATAAATAAAACACTTATTCATGTGTTATTATAATATTGCTGGAAATGCTATATGCTGTATAAAGACATATCAGTTTCGTAATGTACTTTTTATCAAAAAGAAGAATTATGCACAGATCTAAATGTTGAGATCGGTTTTTTTCTATAATGGTGATATGATTTCGAAAGATTTTTCGTGGGTCTTACCAATAGGAATTGGAATAGTCTTGTGAAATTTTGTCATATCTGTCATTATTTCCAAGATAATGGCTTTTTTATTTAGATTTGTGTATATTTTCCTTAAGAAACTATATTTATTGTTATTATTATCTTCTATTAGTAATGTTTATTACTTACATATAATATTTACAGATTGGCAGAATCAAAAAAGAAAGTTGCTAATCAACATTATTCACAAAAACAGTACAAGAAAGCATTGGTTGGTTACAATGAAGTTATTGGTAAGTGTTCTAACAATATTATGTAAATATCTACTGTTTCTGTTTTAACATGCCTACGTTCTGTTGCATGCATAAGTCCGGATCTACAATAGATTTCTAAATCTTAAGCCTTAAGAAATGGACGAATTACAGGTTCGATTCTTTTCATTCAACTATAATTGATCAATTTCTTACGGTTTAAGGCTTAAAACATCTATTGTAGATCCGGATTTATGCGTATGAGGTATCATTTTATTCTTGTTCTCAGAGTGTAAAACAAGGATAAAATGATACTTCATACGTATTATGTGTGCAACAGAATATAGCCCATGATTTTATCCCCGATACTATTTTTATATCAGCATGTTATTTTAATGATATTTCATTGTAATTTTTATATCAAACTCAATAAAATTTTATTTCTCTCTTCAAAAATATTGAATAGCTGAGATCTCTATTAGTTGACTCATTCGGCAATTAAATAAGGAAAAACTAATTTCCGAAAAATATTGAATCTTTTAAATTTTACTAATTATAAATTTTTGTAAATAATATTATAATGAACCTAAAATATTTTTCAGCATTGTGCCCTGATATATCGCATTACTACAGTAATAGAGCAGCCTGTTACATGATGCTTGGGCAATATCGAGATGCACTGGCAGACGCTAAAAAATGTATTGAACTGGAACCAACATTTTCTAAAGTATGTTTGATGATTTTTTAGCTAGTTAATTATATTGTAATGAATCAATAAATTTACTTTTTGTTTACATTCCAGGCATATATAAGAATGATCAAGTGTTGCTTGATTTTGGGAGACATTTTAGAAGCTGAGACATCATTAAAGAAATTGATGGATTTTGATTCTAATAACGAGTCAATAGCTGCTGAACAAAAAGACATAGCATATGTAAAAAAATTCCTTAAGGATGCTGATGCTGCTTACAATGCCAAGGATTATCGCATGGTAACAGAATTTATTCTGATAACATCTATTAATAATCGATTTGTATATAATATTCTTATTTGTATGTATATGTGTGTGTGTGTGTGTGTGTGTGTGTGTGTGTGTGTGTGTGTGTGTGTGTATATATTAGTAGTACGTTACGTTACGTTACGGTTAGGTTAGTTATTAG
>NW_012130096.1:2915307-2918213 GCF_000143395.1 Atta cephalotes
TATGTGTGTGTGTGTGTGTGTGTGTGTGTGTGTGTGTGTGTGTGTGTGTGTGTACAATTATTGGAATCGTATTCCGTAGGTTGTATATTGTATGGATCGTTGTTGTGATATAAGTACATCTGGAACACGTTTTAAATTGATCAAAGCAGAATGTCTGGCGCTTTTAGGAAGATATCAGGAAGCTCAAGATATTGCAAAGTAAATTATCATGCTAAATCAAGAGTATAATAATTATTATTTATATAAATCTTATTATTTTTTAATTAAAATCATATTATTTTTTATTTTATCTTAGTAATGCTTTACACATCGATAAACAGAATGCTGAAGCGTTATATATTCGTGGAATGTGTTTGTACTTTCAAGACGATGTTGATAGAGCTTTTACACATTTCCAACAAGTACTGCGACTTGCACCAGATCATGATAAAGCATTGGAAATATACAAAGTAAGAAGATAAAATAAAAATAAGTTTCCTCTAATTCGTATTAATTTTCCAATTATATAATTAATAATATGCTGCATTAATTCTATACACTTTTCTTTTTCTATTATAGAGAGCAAAATGTTTGAAGAAGAAGAAAGAAGAAGGAAATGCAGCATTTAAAAGAGAACAATATCAAGAGGCTTATAATCTTTATAATGAAGCCTTAACTATTGATCCACACAATATTATGACTAATGCTAAGTTGCATTTTAATAAGGCAACAGCTGCAGCTAAGGTATTATACTTAAAAAAAATTAATGTTTGCACAAATATATTTATTTTGTTGTTTTTTGTAGTTAGGAAAGTTAAATGAATCTGTAGCAGAATACACAAAGGCTTTAAATCTCAACGAAAATTATCTAAAAGCTCTTTCAAAAAGAGCGAATATTTATATGGAACTCGAAGAATACGAAGAGGCAGTTTATGATCTTGAAAAAGCGTGTAAAATGGATAAGACTAATCGCGGTATGAATCATTGCTTATCAATTCTAACATATAATAGGATGGGATATTAATAATAGTTTATATTTTAATATGTATGTATATTTTTTATAATTTCTCAGAAACAAAACGATTGCTCGGAAAAGCTAAATTACTATTGAGAAAATCTAAAAGAAAAGATTATTATAAGATTTTAGGTATTGACAAAAATGCATCTACCGAAGATATTAAGAAAGCTTATAGGAAACGGGCTCTGGATCACCATCCAGGTAAAGAATAGATATTTTGTTTGTTAAAAAATGTAATTATAAATTTTATATTATTATATCTTATATTTATACAGATCGTCATGTTAACGCCAGTGAAGGGGAGAAAAGAGAACAAGAAAAAAAATTTAAGGAAGTCGGAGAAGCTTATGGGATTCTCTCGGACCCCAAGAAACGATCTCGCTATGATCGCGGTCATGATTTAGATGATAACGAGAGTGGTTTCCAAGGTTGATATCAACCTTTTTCTGTGTATTATTTTTATTAATACTTTACATCTATTTTATGTTTTTTTATTACTATTAAATTACATATATTCTCTTGTCTGTTTTTCCAGATATGGATCCAAATGCAATGTTCCACTTCTTCTGTGGTCAAGATGGAGGCTTCCAATTCCAGTTTCAAGATGGAGGTTTCCCTAGTAGTGCTTTTCAGTTCCAGTTTCCAGGTTAACGATATTTTAAAAAATATGATACAATGTATCCAACTGTACATGGAATTCGATGGTATGATATTCGTCTGTTTTTAGTAAATACTGCATCGAATTATTCGAATATTTAAGCGATGCACATAGTATCATTTGCATTTCGTAATTTTGAAATTGATAAATATAGGTATTTATCCGAGCGCGCGATTAACATACATATTTATTTAAATACGACATAATCCCTACATCACAAACTTGCATAAAAGTTGCAGCAATACTGCTGCACTATTGTAGCAACATTGCAGCAATATCGCAGCGATATTGTTGTAAATTCTGTATGGGAAACTTGTATATATAACATGATTTTAATATATATTATGATACGGTAGATCTTCGATTTAATGAATTGATTAAGTGAAAAAACATTAAGGTTAACGTCGTACAACACGCAATTTCGAGATTTGAGACACACTCGTACCTGACGAAACCTTTGTGAATAGATAAGCAAATGTTCATTAGATTAATAGATGAAGCATTCTTTTACTAACAAGTCTACTTTATTTTTTGAAATTTTAGGCTGTCTGTTATCGCGTTGTAGATATTATATTAATTATTGAAAGAGATTAGATCTTTACTCTTTTATTTATTTTGATATTAGTCAAATGCTTTTAAAAGTTCGTAAAATCGAGGGTTTACTATATAATTTCGCTAATTGCAACAGAGTATGAATTTGATGTAGAATTAATGAAATATTGCTCCATATGTATATTGTACTTCTATTAGATCTATTTCTGTTTTTATATGAGACAGTCTCAAAGTGGCATAATTAATAAAAATTATAAGCTATAATAAAAATTCCATATATTATTCTACAATGATAAACACGCTTACATCGTTTCCAAATGTAAAAGTTTTAAGAATATATTGTTTTATAGATCTAATGTATTCATTCTAAAAATTTTTCTACAAATATATAAATTATTAGTGGCGATGTAAACTTCAATGATAAAAAGGGGTAAGGTTTTGAAATTAATATTCGTTTTCAATTTCGATCATTTGCATCGTGTACTTGTATATGTATTATGTATGGTATATGATAAAAAATAAAAATTTCCTCATCTCATAATATAATCATTATAATAAATGTTTAAATTTGCTATTATTTGTAGATTCCATTTTATAGATTGGAATTTTTATTTTCTTAGATCTTTTTTATGAAATGAAAGAATTTAGTCATACACTCATTCTTTCTTTCTCTCTCTCTCTCTCTCTCTCCTCCCCTCC
>NW_012130096.1:2923630-2926420 GCF_000143395.1 Atta cephalotes
GAGAGAGAGAGAGGGGGGGGGGAGAGTGAGTGAAAAAGAGGGAGGTCTCTCGGGGGTGGTGCGGATCTCGACGAGACGGCGGTGGCAGGACGAACGAAGCGCGAGGGGTCGAAAATCGAACGAGAACGAAACGAGTGAGCGAGCGAGCGCTGGCGTTGTCATTAAACCGCAAGCAGAATTTCCGACCGCTCGCTCAACTCGACACGCGTCGCACCGTCCCTCTTCCCGCCAATTCCGCCGTCGCGCCGCGCGACCCCCATTCATCATAAATGCAATCAGATCGTATTACGCGCCATTACCATACGCTCTACCCCGTTCCAGTCGCCGTCCCTTCGGTCCCCAGTCACCGCCACCCCTCCTTTACTGTCGGCTCGCGCGGATACGAGCCCGAAATTCATCCCCCTACAGCGCGCGTGGCGAAGCGAAATCTCCGAAAGCCGTCCCTTCGAGGTAGTAGAAGGGAGTCGAGGACTGATTAGGTTTTGATTGCGTACGGTCGACCGCAAGTGAGAGAAACTAAGGAGTGGAGGGGGGAGGGGGGAATATGTACGCTCGTTTTATATCTTTCCTTTTTCTGAATCGTTCCGCGTGATCGATGTCGCGAGAGAATTCGATCCTGTCATTAATAACGAGGACAATAATCGATGTCTTAATCTTCGTTTCAATATAGATCTATTCGTGATTTAATTTATTTCTCATCTCTTTGTAATTCTAAAGAATTTAAAAAGAATTATAAAGAGATAAAAAATAAATTAAATGGAGATTAATCGAAAGTTAATCTACAGGTAGAATTAATGAACATTAATCCAGGCTTAATTCATATTTTTTTATGTTAACACTATAGAAATTTTTATAATTGAAAATTTATATATAAAGATATAAAAAAGTGTAAGACAAATTCTTATTAAAAACCAGACAAAAATGTATATCTTTTAATAATTTGTAGTTTTTAATAGTTTATTCATAAATTATTATTTTTATTGCATGTAAAATGACAGGTAAGAAGCAAAAATGCAAGAAGTAAAAAGTGCATTGTAGATTAGGCTTTGTACGCAGCGCGACCAATTGAACTCGCCATTAGTCTCGCGATTCGCGGCTACATTCACATTGCTTCGCAATCTTTCTCCGATACTTCGTCTCGCGCGCAATCTTGGAAGCGTCTTTTTTCACGAGAAGCTCATCGTGATGGCGAAATACGAGCGTGTCGCGTGACGGACACGCCAAAAGTTTCGCGCGTCATCACGGAGTGCTAATCGATATTCATAATCGTGATTAGCTGGTTTTCTCGCCTCGCAAAGTTCGAGACGAAGTAATCGCGGCGCTCGGCGTCAGTTACGCCGCCATGTTCCTTACGATTCGCAATTTTCTCGGAATGACTTCGCGACGCGGACGTGAGAAATACGCGTCACAACGACGACGGCAGCGTTATCAGGAGTGCCAAGTGAAGTTTCGTACGATCGGAGAGCTAATCGGGATCGCGATGAACTGAGTCTCGTCAAGTTTCAATCGTAGCGTTCAGGACGGAGAGATCGCGCGCCAATTTCGCCGCCATCTTCCTTTATGCGCTTCTTCCTGAAATCGGAGTAACTTTCTGCACGAAAATCTTCGCGACATAAACAGCTTCATCATCGTGATAATTACCGTGAATAATCTACGTTGTTGAGAGTGCCGAAAATAGTTTTACGCGATCGCAGAACGCTAATTAATGTGTACGATTGCAACTAATCGAGTTATGCTCATTTAAGAAACCGTTTTTCGATTTTAACGATGTCGAAACGAACGTAAATTCATCGGTGGTGATTCGACTCCGAAAAGTTCAAGATGCTCCAGATGAAGCTCTATTCAGAATCTAGACAATCGAGCAAGAAATCGAGTCAAGTGCACAACAAACAGGTTCGTTGAACGTTCGCAAGATAATTATTAAGGTATATTTTATTATTAATGCAATGTTATAGACATATGATTCTAAAAGTGTTTATTATCTGAAGTTTAAGTAACTGATTGATTGTGTGATGTTTGTAGTGTATAAACACGTCGGTAGTGATTTGGCCTCGAAGAATTCAAGATACTCCAGATGAATCTCATTCGGAATTTAGATGAAAATCAAGCATGGAGTGAAACGAATAGACTGTTAAATGTTTGCAATTATTAAGGTAAATGTTATTATTTATGATAATATGTTTATGATAATATGATTATAGGACAAGATATTTACTATTTGAAAAACATTAAGATTTGAAATTTTTAAGGATTTTTTTTTATTCCTTGGAAATCAAAAATGTTCATGGAATTTTATCATGAAATTCTACTTATTCTATTTCTTTCTGAAAACATGTTCTTTGATTATTTCTGTTTTGCTAATGCAACATGTTGACAATCAGTTAGTAATAAATGATGTATATCCGTGTAATCATATATATTCTTGAGTGTCTCATGAATTTTTATAAAAAATCAGGATAATAATACAACATAATATTCAGCAAACAGAAGAGATAGCTTATTGATACTATTTTGTAATGAATTTTTTTAAGTATTTTTTAAATAAGGACTGCAAGATTTCATAGCTCTAATTGTAGAAAATAGATATAGTTTTATGGAATTCCTATCATGTATTAATTTACAAGTTTATAACATATAGTTAGTTGCATTACTTACATTCCAATTTATTTCAAAGTTACAACATTAGTTTAAAACAAATAACTAAATAGTAATCCAGATCGACAATTAAACAAGCTATAATTAGATGTGTGTGTGTGTGTGTGTGTGTGTGTGTGTGTGTGTGTGTGTGTG